>NW_022987605.1:1248945-1367965 GCF_902827165.1 Trematomus bernacchii
TAATAAAAATGACAAGGCTGTAATGCTAACTAACGATCATTTGACTTCGCCACTGAATACTGTCAGCGAGAGCGGCGCTCCTGAAGAGCAGGGTGCGAGTGAGAGCTGTCATCTTCCCTTTACAAGCTTCAAACATGTATTTATCGTGTGATTTGGGAAATAAATAAAATTTTGGGTTTCATATTCTGAAAGCCAATACTTTGTTTATTTAAAATCAAGCAAAACACCCGAACCCCGAGAAACTTTTTTTTTACGCAAATCCACGTTTATTTTTAAATGAGCCGTTGCGACTTCCGACTGATTTCGATAGAGCGGTTAATATTAAACCCACAAAAAGCCCCGCTAAAAACAAGCTGGAAAAAATGAGTGCAACACAAACTTAAGAGCTTACGGAGTAGACTGGACATAAGGAACACACTTCGGGTGTTATTGTCTCCCATTACCCCTAGATTGGACCGGCTTGTTGCAGAGACACAAGCTCAGGGCTCCCACTAATTCAGCGTAATGGTGAGTTGTATTTTTATGCACTTTATATATGTTTTTATGCCGGTGTTCAACTGGTTATTGTGTTAACTGGTTAGATCTGCTTACGCATTTACTTCGATTACCTCCTTCTTTTGCAGATGTGCGAGAGACTTCAGAGACTTTGAGACAGCAAACTGTGTTGAGTCAGTGTTTGAACGGGCAGATTGTCTGTAAACTGCAGGCTGCAGTATATAAATCAAGCCTGTAATAAATAAATAAAATCGATTGAACTATAGCCGAGGCAATTAAAGTTTGAACCCATGCTTTGAAAAACGCTACTTTACTTGCATATTATCTAATCGTCTGTGCCGCGGTGCCGTAGACACGTTTTTTTTTTGTTGCCTTTGTGGTTTGATTGCAACATTCAACCCAATGGAAAATAGCTAACCAGTTAACACAATAACCAGTCAAACAGGAACACAGGTGGTATTATTTTATTTCGTATTATTTATCCCCCCACAACTTGAAGGCCGGTCAGCGAAAAATATTTTCTTACATGAAACCGGTCCGTGGCGCAAAAAAGGTTGGGGACCGCTGCTGTAAAGAATAATTGTCACTAGGGGGCGGCAAATCACAAAGTTGACAGATTATCACAGTATAAAGTAGTTAAAGCCAGTGATGCATTTTGAAGCATCTAAGCACATATACTCAAGTAGCCTACTGTACTTAAGTACACATTTGACATACTTGTACTTTTCAGATCATTTTCATTTTATACTGCTTTATACTCTTCTACATTTTGGGAGCCAATCTTGTACTTTTTTTGTACTTTTTACTCGACAAGTTGCGTTATACATTCTTAGGACATTTTTTTGTTTTTATAAAGATTAAATCAGGGGTCTCCAACCTTCTTTAGGATGAGAGCTACTTTCAAAAAATAAAACAAGTCGTGAGCTACTTTTACTCCTCTTTTTATTGTTTTTTGCAGTGTATATATTTAGCACATTTTAACATTATGATATGCTGACCTTTAACCTTTGTGTGCTGTTTGGATCTGTGGGACCCGTTTGCAGTGTTTACTAAAAGAAAATGTATTCAATTTAATTATTTTAACCTGCTTTATTTGGGGATGGACCTCACCTCCTCTAGGGGGGTCCTCACCTCCTCTAGGGGGGTCCGGGGGCATGCACCCCCGGGAAGATGTTTTTTTAAATGTTGAAGTTAAATGCATCAATCTGGAGCACTTTGAGCACAAAATGAATTTATGGAAACAGCTCTCAACACTCAGATGAAAGGGAGCTGTATACTTTTCAATAATCCAAACATCTTTAGAATATGATCACAACCAATAACAAATCATTTAAACTGGTTTATTCTTATCTTATGTTACCTAGTTAGCATTCTTTCTTTCTATGTATGCATATTTTACTAATCACTCCACTTTTAAACTTTTTTTTTTTTTTACTGTCCTATACACATTGGAATGATTTCTGACTTTATTTTTTACAACTAGGCTATATTAAATAGATAAAGGTGTGCTCTCTCTCTCTCTCTCTCTGTCTCGCTCGCTCACAGAGGCTGTGTGCTCCTCCGTGGCGATGACGGCTTGCGTTAAAAAATCTGGGGGAAACAGGATTTTGAAAAGTGTCCCCCCCCTGTCCCCTGTCCCCCTGTCCCCAGTGGAAATTACGCCATGCGTGTGTTTGCGTGCAATAAATAAATATGCAAGTTGCAACACACACACAGTAAAACTCTGCCCCCCATGTGTTGTATAGGCTGGCATGATAGGCTGTTCAATGGGGCTGATGTGTTGTGTAGATTCTGCCAGAAGGAAAATCACGGTCACACTCCTTATGAAGCGGTGAGCTGCCGCTCCACATTGCTTTTCTTCTCGACTGCAACGCTGGTCCCGCAAATCAAGCAAGAACGTGATTGGTCGATATTCATGGTGGGGGGTGGGGGGTGAGGGGAGGAGGGGTGTTAGGTAGATATAGAGTTGGAGTAAGTAGATAGAGTTCGCTATGATTGAGGTTTCGTTCATGCATAGGGTAGATTCTTTTAATTACATTTCCTTTTTTTGTGTATTCTTTACATTTTAGATTTGCTTGGCGAGCTACTTATTGAGGGCTTGCGAGCTACCGGTAGCTTGCGATCGACGTGTTGGCGACCCCTGGATTAAACCTAAATCTAACATTATATTTAAACAACTCAAACCATGGTTGGATTAACAGAAAATGAATTGGCAAAAAAACATTTCACAGTTCCAGCTTCTTTGATGTGAAGATTTGTTGCTGTTGCTTTAAAATACGAAAGAAATACGAAAAAATCTTCAATGTGTATACCTTTACTCCTAACCCTCTAAGTACATTTTCTTAATGGTTCTTAAATACTTTTACATAAGTACGATTGTCGTTGAAGTACATTTACTGTGTGGTATTAGTACTTTTACTCGAGTAAAGAATCTGAATACTTTTTCCTCCACTGACTTGTTGTCTATTTACACTGGGGTTTCTGAAGAGTCAATCTTAATGTGGGGGCCCCAGACTCTTTCAGAAATGGGCAGAGAGGTGGATTGTCAGTAGAGCTCAGGCTGGAAATTACAATTCAGTGCAGACGGCTCCGATTGGTGACATCACCCACCTGTCACATCCTTAATTAGGTATACATGTAAGCCTTGATATAATTTCAATGATACACAAAGATGACCTGGACAGGGTAACTAGCTAAAGAGGTCAAGACAGTTTTGTTTAAAAGGCTGTAAACATGTTTATTTCTGCTGTAAAATTGGCCATTTTACCATGGGGGTCTATAGGGATTGACTCACTTTCGGAGCTAGCCCCAAGTGGCCATTTGAGGAACTGCAACAGTTGTCTTGGAAGGAGGTAGAAAAACTTTTGAAAATCTTAAATTGTTATGCATGTGTTTTATTCTTGTACTGTATGGACAATCAATACTCCAGACTACAACGTGCTATATTCAACATGTATTGTTATACCGGAGACATGGACATGCATGTCTGGTAGGAAGGCAAACTTCACTCAACTCTCTGGCTGCGCACACTACTGTGTCTACGTTGCATCACGTGGGCCAATCATAAACAAGCATTGTTAAACAGTGATATCCACATATTCTGTAAGAATATTACAGCATGTATAAATGAAAATGGTCAGCAACAATATTTAAGTATGCATGTTAGTTAAGTAGCATTCATAGCCTAAAGCCCCTGACACACCAACTCGATTTTGGGAGTCAGAGGCCGTCAGAGGCAGTCGGGCATTCGCGGCGCCCTACTCAGGTTGGTGTGTCCCGCACCGTCGTCTCTTTACGGCACATTTTCACACCTCCCGCGGCCGATTCAACATGTTGAATCGGTAGACAGTCGGCCAAAGAAAGTCGGCCAAAGAAATCACTCTGATTGGCTGTTCAGCTTAGCGAATCAGTGCATGAGAAGCGAAGCGGAAGTGAGGGACCAAAACAAACGATTAAGAAGGCACACACAGACAGACAGAGCTACTGTCTACCACTGTTCATTGTTCATTTACCTATTGTGAGCATCACATGGAAATGTACATTTTGCAAAAAGTGGCCATTATTCAGATAGTGTTTCTGTCTGCCCCTTTATTCTTTCTCCCATTATCCTCCACAATCTGCCTAGAAGTATTTTAACGTTGTAGCTGTTCAAGATGGTCATTTTAAAATGTGTCTAATATACTGTTAGTAGTTAAACCAATAATAATGTGCGGCTGCAACTGGCAGTTATGTAGGCACATTTTTTATTTTTTATTAACGCTGTGTGATTAAAAGAATAAACACAAATAGCAGGATAGGCAATACAAAACTTTATTTCGTACCTTGATAACTACAGCCATTGATAACACAGCATTAGACATATTTGGCAAACTCTTTTTTTTATTGTATTACACCCTATTTTTATCGTATTGTATTTTTGTCGATTGTTGACATTGTACAGTTCTTTAGACATATTTGCTATATCTTATCCCACTGAAAAGGCACTGCACCAACACCGTTAAAATATTGGCATAGTTCATCCCTGTGCTGCTTGGCTCGAGCTGGATTATTGGTGCCGTGTGGCAGGGTGGCCTGCCGTAGTTCAGGGTCTTGTCTCCATCTTCCTGGGACAGCTCTCGACACAGGTTCGGGAAAGCCCCCTGAGCTTCTCGCTGTAGTATCCATGTTTTCACCCATTTAGTGCGGTTTCTCCTGATTTTTCGCTTCCGTTTCTTAATCTCTGCAGCCGCAAGCAACACTCCAATTGCTGATAACGCCAGTACCGTACGATACATGTTTTCGATCGACGAGAGAGAGTGAAAATGGAACCCAGACGCTATTTGTTGTTT
This sequence comes from Trematomus bernacchii, assembly GCF_902827165.1. Classification (NCBI taxonomy): domain Eukaryota; kingdom Metazoa; phylum Chordata; class Actinopteri; order Perciformes; family Nototheniidae; genus Trematomus; species Trematomus bernacchii. The sequence goes on from NW_022987605.1 coordinate 1,253,769, forward strand.
GTTTATATCACGCAGTCTGTTCTTCTTCTCTCGGTGTATAACGCAGTCTGTCTTCCGGTTGTTGCCTCTTTTGAATGACGAATACACACTACCGCTGCCTGCTGGTAAGGACAGTTATTGCCACTCGTCGACTGAAGTCTTTGCGGTGTGTTCGTAGGCGGGCGGCGTAGGCGGGCGGCGTAGGCGGGCGGCGTAGGCGGGGCGGCGTAGGCGGGGCGGCGTAGGCGGGGCGGCGTAGGCGGGGCGGCGTAGGCGGGGCGGCGTAGGCGGGCGGCGTAGCCGACGCAGGCGACGTAGCGGACGTAAAAGTCGGGACGCCTTCGGTACGCGTTCTTTGGTCTCAGGTTGGTGTGTAGCGGCCTTTAAATATTTGAATAAATTGGTATGAGCCTTTAAAAATCCTACAATCTTAATTTTCTTGTCTTTTTATTCTTCACGCAGGTCCACATTACGCTCGTCCAGGCTGGATCTGGTTTAATGTCAGCAGCCTGGACCCCTCCATGCTGGGGGCAGAGTTGGTTCTGTTCAGGAAGACCCTGCACCCCCGCCCCATCAGTGTGACTGTGACCCTGCACAGTGTCACAGCCTGGCAGGGAGCTCTGAAGGAGAGTCCAGCCCTAGAGGACAGACTGCTGTCCCTGGACCAGCGGGCCTCATCTGGATATGATGTGTTTGATGTCTCAGCTGTTCTGCCTGTGAAGCCTCTGGGAGGGGTGGGCTTTCAGCTGCATTATACAGACGAGCGTGGGAGTCTGGTCCTCCATGAAGCCCTCACACAAAGTCTTTACTGTTTAAACAGAGGATCCCTGAGGGAACCCTTGCTGGTGCTTTACCAGTCACCCCCCCTCCACATCTGACTGTGACCACTGTTAGTGTGAAGCTGATCACTAAATCAACCCCCCCCACCTGATGTGGTGCCTATGCAAACTGTTTGAGCACAAAAGTGACAGGACATAATATGATAATATAATAGTCGCAATTATTCTTTAGGGCTCTTTAAATGTGCATTTGTCAGGATGTGTGCTTTTCTTTTACATAATGCAGCCTTTTTATACATTTTCTTCGTTTTTTTTGTATTATTATTATTATAAATAATAAAAACTAGTACCAGAGCAACATTTCCGATGTCATCTTTAGTTCTGAAAGTTTCTACCGGAGATGTTAGTGCTTTTTCTGTCTGACTTGATCGTAATGTTGTTTTCTTAAATCATGGGAGCTTACTGCCCTCTAGTGGAGACCCAGAGTAACTGTAACACAACATTAAAGGATATGAGAAAAAAAAGAGTCTTACCAGGGGCCTACATGCTCTGGCTTAACTATTGGCTAATACAGCTAACTGTTATTGATATCAGTATCAATAGTCTTATTAGAAACGACACCACAGTTTGGGTGACAGCTGTATTCATGTGGAGATGCGTTGATGGGAGTCTTTAGAACTGGAACTAGGGTATTTCAGCTTCTTATGAGATAAATCATAAAGGCCTTCTTATACTCCCATGAAAATGAAAATTGTAAAGCTAAGTTTGAGTTTTGGTGACTAAAATAAAGCTTGTCAAAATTATTAATATGCCCATACAGTATGAACCATATTCTGTGATTAATCACAGTAGCCCTGCAATAAACATTGATATGTGTATGTTTGTTTACCTTCATGTACATGGGTGTGTGAATACAAATGCAAATAGTAATATCTCATCAAGTAAGACTGAGGTCAACATTTCACAATGTAAGACAATATATTTTGGCTGCATTTCTTGCATTATTTTTGCCCCACAAAAAGACGGAAAGCCAATTTTATGGTTGAATATCTTCAGTTAAATACCTGCAACAGCCATGGAATTTGGAAATAAACAAAATGACCCGTAAATAGAGCTGTCTAAGATTTTCAATAGGTACCTGCAGTAACCACAACTATTTTAAATAGTTTTGGTAATTTTATAGTAAAACATCAGTAAGTGATTTTCCACCAATATTAGACATACATTATTATTTGAAATTGTTTCTGTTTTATAATATAGGCTATATGTATAGTTTATTGATTTATATTGTAACATTTTTATTTATTGTTGTCATGTTTTTTTTTTGTTTATTTATGTATTACTTAATTTATTCATGTATAATTATTATTATTATTATTATATATTTTTGTAAATGTTTCTCATCATTCTGGACACAGGAAGTGACCCTTCTTTCCTCTAAAATGATTGGCTGCCTTCTCCGTCTTTCACGTCCTTTTCTAGCCAATCATTGACGACCACCCGCAGCAGCCGCACCGCCTCCTGTAGGCGCAATTTGTCCACTAAACAGAGCAGCGTTTTTATTCTGCGGTTTACTGCGGTAACTTCCCGTTTCTGTGCTCGGTGCTGCCGGTGTTAGCGTCCTCAAACCTTCCAGAATGTTCCCGGTGCGGATGGAGAGCGGCTGCGGGAACATTTGAAGCGGACGGAGTGAAATGCATCCCCGGAGCGCTGAACCTGTTCCATCCCACACACAAAGCCTGTGAGCAGGCCGTGCTTTTCCTCTCACACCGCGCCGAGGATGCTCAAAGATGTCGGGGAATTATTACAAAGGCAACGAAGTCAGCTGCTGCATCAAATACTTCATTTTCGGATTCAACATCCTGTTCTGGGTAAGAAGCTTTATTGTGTTATTTATACGGTCTGCGCCTCTCTCAAGTGCACTTCGGTTATTATCATGTCCACCAGCCAATAGGGAGGGAGGAAGGCCCCGATATTGTTAGCATTTAATTATGCTGCCGTTGTCATGAACGATATTTTTCAGGAAGATATCAATGCATGTCTGATTGGTTTCATTCGCTCGATAACATCCTGTCGGAGCTGCTGCGGGCACTGCTCAGCTAATCGGCTTTTTGTGAACTAATGACAGCTCAGCTCGGTCCGGTCAGGATTATCATTCATATCACCCTCTGAAGCTCCATCATGTCCAACTTTCTTTTTCAATGATTGTGTAACTTTTTTATTTTTAAATGCATGTGTAATACTTCAGAGTGCATGTAGACATGATGTAATGTGTTTTAAAAAAGTGATGTCATTCATAGCCGACGGTGGTAGTTCACAGCATGACCTAACCAACATGAACACTTTGAATGCACACAGAATCACAACACAATCAGAATACCTTTATTCGTCCCACAGAGGAGAACATTTACATTTGTTACAGCAGAAAAGAGCCAAAGACAGCTTAATGTTAACTAAGAAGCATGCATTCAAATGTTTTAAATGCATATAAGTTAGGGCTGAAAATACCAAGTATTTTCGTTGTAAATGTAAAGAATACTTTGCATAAATTGTCAAAAGGTCCTTCACAAGTTCCCACATTTCCAAAAGCTGTAAACCCTGAAAGTCGATGCTTTAATGTAAAAACAAACATACATTTAATCTTTTTTCATTTGATATGTTTACTTGTAAAATGAATGTCCAGCGAATAATCAATGTATTGTGTGATGTCATTTGTTGTGGACAACAATCCCAGGAAAACGCCTCTTTTTGTTTTACAGTGACTTTATTGGAAGGGCTAACATACATGAAACATTCATGCTCTATGCTATAGTGCTGAGATATGAATAAAGAGGGTGTGAGATAAGGAGGCTGCGGTCAGAGCAGAGGCAGGATCTGATCAGGGTCACAGTGTGTGTTTTCATTAACAGTGTGACAGCCTGTCATTCTGTCACACTCATCCCTTGACTTGACTGTGGTGTTTTGCAGCTGCTGGGCATGGCCTTGGTTGCGATCGGACTGTGGGCCTGGAGTGAGAAGGTACGTCAGGACCCTGAGGGGTTGTTGGTGATACTGCCAAACAGAATACACTTTCTACCTACACTCCCACATATTTGTGGGCATACTTATATATTTGTTTTTAATAGAATTTTGTTGTTTTAATGCCACTACTTATTGAAAATTAAAGCTGCACTAATCAACATTCTTATAAAAACAATGGTTGAAATAACGGTTTGTCATTTTAAAGGGGTCATTTGTGGGGACAAACAATCAAAGAATCATCACAAACATTCCGCTCTGCAGAGCCTTTTATCCCTTTAGAGCTTGTTGTTTTGGATTTACAAACTGCAACCAAGTGCAACCTCCGGGTCTGAAAATGAAATCCAATGCAAAAGGGCCGAAACCTGCAGTCTGTCTTTTGGCCATCAGGGGGCAACTTCGCTAAAAGACTGGTGATTGTATATAGTTGATCAGAAAATAAACCTAGTATCACTTGCTAGTAAGTTTATGGCCTCATACCCTGATTGGAAGTACTCTCCAAATACAGCATGTTTTAAATTATGGTTGCATTTAGAGTTAAAATAGACGTAGGCTAATTGTTTTTTCAGCCATCAAACTCCACTACCCACGCTAACAGCGCTAACAGCAGACCTACAAAGTTGGCAATTAGTTAACAAACTATAGCTTCTATCAGTTTGTTCTACTGCTCCCTATTGGGCAGAGAATACAAAAATCAGCTTTCAATTAAATCCTCCAACCCCGATTCAAATTGTCAAGCAAATCTAAATCTCTCCGGTCAAAATGTCTGGTCAAAATGTCCGGTCAAAATCATTTCCCCTTAGCGCAATACAGCATCAGTTGCGCCACTTACGTGACAGACAAGAAGAGTACATTCTAATGTCTAACATTTAATGTGGAGAAAGAGATGTATCCTCCTGAAGGGGACATTTTGACCCCTCATGTAAACAAATGCATAATGCTGCGCTATACTTTGCCGCCACAGCCCGTTGCCAAGCAACGCTTATTGTTTAGGAGGTGTCCTTTGATAAGCAGGCAGTCATATCATTAGCCAGAACTAGCTAGATTTGATCGATAAGTGAAGTCTAATCGGACGCGAGAGAGAGATCAGAGATCAGATCAGCCGCTGCTGACGGAGACACGCAGCTCTGCATGATCACCTGCAGCTCTACATGATGCAGCTCTGCATGATCACCTGCAGCTCTACATGATGCAGCTCTACGATCACCTGCAGCTCTACATGATGCAGCTCTGCATGATCACCTGCAGCTCTACATGATGCAGCTCTATGATCACCTGCAGCTCTACATGATGCAGCTCTATGATCACCTGCAGCTCTACATGATGCAGCTCTGCATGATCACCTGCAGCTCTACATGATGCAGCTCTGCATGATCACCTGCAGCTCTACATGATGCAGCTCTATGATCACCTGCAGCTCTACATGATGCAGCTCTATGATCACCTGCAGCTCTACATGATGCAGCTCTATGATCACCTGCAGCTCTACATGATGCAGCTCTATGATCACCTGCAGCTCTACATGATGCAGCTCTATGATCACCTGCAGCTCTACATGATGCAGCTCTATGATCACCTGCAGCTCTACATGATGCAGCTCTGCATGATCACCTGCAGCTACTTTGATCACCTGCAGCTCTACATGATGCAGCTCTATGATCACCTGCAGCTCTACATGATGCAGCTCTATGATCACCTGCAGCTCTACATGATGCAGCTCTATGATCACCTGCAGCTCTACATGATGCAGCTCTATGATCACCTGCAGCTCTGTCCACTGTGACGGACTGGTGAGCGGAGCAAAACACACACTTCAAGTTAGACCTAACACACTTAGCTAGTTGATCTACCTCTGGAACAACCTAAACTAGTTATAAATATATTTATTCTTTACTGTCGGGTCACTCATTACTGGATCAGCGAGCTGCATACTGACGGGCTGTCAGGAGAGAGAGAGGGGGAGAGAGAGGCTCCGTTTATTATTCCCTTTGTTATTATCCAAAGTTACTGTACACTTTTGAATAATGTAGTTGATCTACTATAATTAGTTTGTTTAATATAGAGTCGTTATCAATTTGTTTTAAAGCTCAATAAATAACAAAGAAGACCTTTGACCGGCACTTTTCTCATTTTGTCCGGAAGATTGAAACTTTAACGGACATGTTGACCGGCGGAAAAACATTCTAACGGACACTCTGGCCCCTAGGTGTCTGGTTTAGTATTGTAAATGGGTCTAAAATGAATCCGAGTGCAGCGTGTATCAGAGGGTAAAGCCTTTTCTCTTGTTTTATTTGTGCTTCCATCCTGTGTGATGTCACTGCGAGCCTCTTGGCAGATGTTCAGTCCTGCAGAGACGCAGCTGGGTCTGACCGGTTCTGTCTCTGTCCTCAGGGGGTTCTGTCCAACATCTCGTCCATCACAGACCTGGGGGGGCTGGACCCAGTCTGGCTCTTCATGGTGGTCGGCGGGATCATGTTCATCCTGGGCTTTGCAGGATGTATTGGAGCACTGCGGGAGAACACCTTTCTACTGAAGTTTGTACGTTCCATGATAAGACGTCCATTCTGCGCGCTGATGGGATGACTGATGGAGAAACTCACCCACTGTTTGTCTTTCTGACCGCTGTAGTTCTCCGTGTTTCTGGGAATCATCTTTTTCTTGGAGTTGACGACGGGGATCCTGGCGTTTGTCTTCAAGGACTGGATTAAAGACCAGCTCAACCTGTTCATCAACAACAACATCCGGGCGTACCGCGACGACATCGATCTACAGAACCTCATCGATTTCACCCAGGAATACGTACGCTAGAAAACAGCATGTTAATTTATAGTTAAACACAACATCATCCTTATTGTACTTCCAGTCAGATCCACTCGTACTAGTAATTAAAAAATGTATTTGATCATGTTGGTCTACAGAGGAAACCTGTAATTCAGATAAAGCCTCTAACAGTGCTCTGCTCTGCTTCAGTGGGACTGCTGCGGTGCGTTCGGAGCGGACGACTGGAACCTCAACATCTACTTTAACTGTACTGATGGGAATCCCAGCCGGGAAAAGTGTGGAGTCCCCTTCTCCTGCTGCACCAAGGACCCCGCGGTACGAGACCCTCATTCCTTCACTTCTCCATAAACATGTTAGTTATAGTTGTAGCATTAAAATATACTTTACGTACCAAAAGTAGAAGTACTTGTTATGCAGAATGGCTCATTTAAGCACCACATGTTTACAATTATTTTATCCTAATTATTGATGCATGACCATCATTTCAACGGGTTTATTTGAATTACTTTATATACTAGTCGGTAGCTTGACTTATAATAATAATGCATTAATTGATATGTATTTTGTATTAGAAATCTAAATCTGCAAAGTAGCTAGTAACTAAATCTGTAAAATAAATGTAGTGGAGTAAAAAGTATAAAATAGCATAATGTGGAAATACTCAAGTCAAGTACAAGTACCTACATTTTAAACTTAAGGACAGTACTTGAGTAAATTTACTTGGTTACGTTCCACTACTGGTAGCACATTAGGTCAAGCTCATTCAGATGTTCCTTTTTGAATTTGAACCCTTCCTGTACATAAACATGTCTTTGTATAGCTTGTCACATCATAAGGCTGTTTTTAATATACAGCTGCTCTTTGTGTCTGTAGGAGGACGTCATAAACACTCAGTGTGGATACGACATCCGAGCTAAACCAGTAAGTCTTCACTCACTCTTCCTCTCTCTTGGATTCTCTTCTCTTATGTATGACTCGGTTGGAGTTTTTGTTCACTTTTTTATAGATGTTATGTAGCTATTTAGTGCTAGTGATGTTACAAGGGTTTTGAAGGCAGGCTGAAGGTGTTTTAAAGCTGCTAATAGTCAAAAATCATGCTAATGCTACATCTTGCTATTGAAGACCATGATTTAAAAACTATTATTATTATTTTCACTTCGAAATGAAAGGGTAGGAAAATCTCCGATGTGACAGATATGTTACATTTTAGAACTGATTCATGTTAATTGAGTTGTTTATGGGAAGACATGGACCTGACCTGATTTAGTGAGAAATTAAAAACAGATATAAAATCAGATATCCATTCATTATTATTTGAATTAATCTTATTGGAGGTGTAATAGTGTTCTATCATCATGGCCATTACCATAGTCTGCAGATGTGGCTAAACACTGCTTCCATTCCCATTCAAGAGTTTCCATAGTGTTGAGATTTTTCTCAAATGAAGAGAGAAACTGGGTACAGTAAAAATAAAACTATATTGAACTAGCGCTGTGCAATTAATCGCAATTACGATTTTGGCCTGCCACAATTACGAAAAACAACATAATCGAAAAAAACGATTATTTAGCTTTGCTAGGTTGTGACAGTGCACTGCAACATATTTGATCTAATGTATTTGTATTTATCATATTTATATATGTTTAGTAGCTTGTTGAAGTGCGCTCCAAAATATTTGCTGATCTTGTTTATTGGTATTTATTATTTTTGATATTATTTATTTAAATGTAGATATAAATGTATCATTTATTTAATTTATTTTTGTATTGGTTTTTCAGTTGAATTATACGTTCAGGGAAATCAACAGTTAAAAAGATACTGTTCAAATTATTATTTGTATTTTAAAGTTCAATAAATGGATGTTTTCAAAGTCAATGAATAATCGTATTTAATAATCGTGATATCAATTATTGACCAAAATAATCGTGATTATGATTTTTGCCATAATCGCACAGCTCTATATTGAACGTATCTAACCTGCGGTACAAATAGCCAGATCTGAAGTGTACGATGATGAGTGTGTGTTCCCGCAGGACTCGGAGCAGAAGGACTACATCAACGTGAAGGGCTGCGTGCCTCAGTTTGAGAAGTGGCTGCAGGACAACCTGACCCTGGTGGCGGGGATCTTCATCGGGGTCGCACTACTGCAGGTCAGATCCACTTCTATGTGAAACCTTTCTAATGTTCCAGAAAAAAATGCATCTGTTTCAAAAGTATGTTTTTTTTTTCTTTGATCCACAGATCTTTGGAATTTGTTTGGCCCAAAACTTAGTGAGTGACATCGAAGCTGTGCGGGCGAGTTGGTAAGAAATGAGCTTTACTTTGAATACCTAATATCAAATGTATCCTGTTTTTGAGGCACACTTCCCTTCGATTTGCACCCTGTGTTTCCATTTCACACCATGAGGCAGTTCAGCTCTGTCCCTGTAGAACTGCTGGAAGAGTCTCTCATGTTGTAGAAACATCCGGCCATATCAGGTTATTCCATTTTTGAAAAATCTGTGTATTCCATGGTGGTGCTGGATTCTTAAGATACTTTTTGGATTATAGTACTAGTCACAGTTAGCAATGCCCCCAACATTGTTTCTAAGTTGTTCTTGGTACTCACCTTCTATGTGAGGTAATTTCTCAAATGAAACATAATAATAAGCAGTGGTGTGACATTACAAGTACTTTTAGTCAAGTACTGTACTTAAGTTCAATTTTTGGAGATATTGTACTTTATTCTCCACTACATATAATGAGATAGCTAAGTCATTATAATGAGATAGCTATCTCATTATAATGACTTAACTATCTCATTATATTGACTTAGCTATCTTATTATATTGACTTAGCTATCTCATTATATTGACTTAGCTATCTTATTATATTGACTTAGCTATCTCATTATATTGACTTAGCTATCTCATTATAATGACTTAACTATCTCATTATATTGACTTAGCTATCTTATTATATTGACTTAGCTATCTCATTATATTGACTTAGCTATCTTATTATATTGACTTAGCTATCTCATTATATTGACTTAGCTATCTTATTATATTGACTTAGCTATCTCATTATATTGACTTAGCTATCTTATTATATTGACTTAGCTATCTCATTATATTGACTTAGCTATCTTATTATATTGACTTAGCTATCTCATTATATTGACTTAGCTATCTCATTATAATGACTTAACTATCTCATTATATTGACTTAGCTATCTTATTATATTGACTTAGCTATCTCATTATATTGACTTAGCTATCTTATTATATTGACTTAGCTATCTCATTATATTGACTTAGCTATCTTATTATATTGACTTAACTATCTCATTATATTGACTTAGCTATCTCATTATATTGACTTAGCTATCTTATTATATTGACTTAGCTATCATTATATTGACTTAACTATCTCATTATATTGACTTAGCTATCTTATTATATTGACTTAGCTATCATTATATTGACTTAACTATCTCATTATATTGACTTAGCTATCTCATTATATTGACTTAGCTATCTCATTATATTGACTTAGCTATCTCATTATATTGACTTAGCTATCTCATTATATTGACTTAGCTATCTTATTATATTGACTTAACTATCTCATTATATTGACTTAGCTATCTCATTATATTGACTTAGCTATCTTATTATATTGACTTAGCTATCTTATTATAATGACTTAGCTAAGTCAATATAATAAGATAGCTAAGTCAATATAATGAGATAGCTAAGTCAATATAATAAGATAGCTATCTCATTATAATGACTTAACTATCTCATTATATTGACTTAGCTATCTCATTATATTGACTTAGCTATCTTATTATATTGACTTAGCTATCTCATTATATTGACTTAGCTATCTCATTATAATGACTTAACTATCTCATTATATTGACTTAACTATCTCATTATATTGACTTAGCTATCTCATTATATTGACTTAGCTATCTTATTATATTGACTTAGCCAAGTCAATATAATGAGATAGTTATCTCATTATATTGACTTAGCTATCTTATTATATTGACTTAACTATCTCATTATATTGACTTAGCTATCATTATATTGACTTAACTATCTCATTATATTGACTTAGCTATCTCATTATATTGACTTAGCTAAGTCAATATAATGAGATAGCTATCTCATTATATTGACTTAGCTATCTCATTATATTGACTTAGCTATCTCATTATATTGACTTAGCTATCTCATTATATTGACTTAGCTATCTTATTATATTGACTTAACTATCTCATTATATTGACTTAGCTATCTCATTATATTGACTTAGCTATCTTATTATATTGACTTAGCTATCTTATTATATTGACTTAGCTATCTCATTATAATGACTTAGCTAACTCATTATAATGACTTAGCTAAGTCAATATAATGAGTTAGCTAAGTCATTATAAGTCAACGTGAGCCTACTTTGTTCATGTACTGTTGAGGTTAATTTCAGTAGTTGTGTTCTATAATGTATTTACAAAGTGTGAAGAGGAGGCAACTTCAGAATAGGGAACCTGTTCAGGTCAATTAGAGTCAAACTAATAGCTTATTGGTTATGAACAAGACTTCACTTTAAAATAGGGAACATATTCTTAGATAGAAATACATAATTTTGAGTTATTTAGACATATTGAGGAGAGCATATTAAGACCAAGGCTCATGTACAACAACTTCCTTACTTGCAATAAATAAGCACTAATTAGAGGGTTATTGAGGAAAAACTCTCAACTAATGGCCTAGTACTTGTAGAATATGGTCATTTAGAATAAGGCATTAATAAGTGTTTTATAATGACTAATAAAGAGCCAATATACTGCTAATATGCATGTTAACTAGTTGATGGTGAATTTGTGTACCATAATATAAAGTTGTTCCGCTTATATGATGAACATAGATGTCCATGTGCCTTATTCTGTATTTGACATCATTGTTTCAATAAAAAGAAAATACAGTTATAATAAGTCATTACAATGAGATAGCTAAGTCAATATAATGAGATAGTAAGTCAATATAATGAGATAGCGAAGTCATTATAATGAGATAGTAAGTCATTATAATGAGATAGCTAAGTCAATATAATGAGATAGTAAGTCAATATAATGAGATAGCTAAGTCAATATAATGAGATAGCTAAGTCAATATAATGAGATAGTAAGTCAATATAATGAGATAGCTAAGTCAATATAATGAGATAGTAAGTCATTATAATGAGATAGCTAAGTCAATATAATGAGATAGTAAGTCATTATAATGAGATAGTAAGTCATTATAATGAGATAGCTAAGTCAATATAATGAGATAGTTATGACTTACAGGATTTTTTTTTCCTATGGCGCAAACAGGCTTCCATATAAGAGCTGTTCTATCATGTATTTTATTAATTCATCATAAATAATCAAACTCTTGAGTTTAAGGTGACTCCACACTCCATAAAAGTGCTTTAGAAATACTGCAAAGTAACCCTGCTTCCTCCTCTCAGCATGCAGCATTTTGCTGTTTCAGTATTTGTCAGTGTTAGCTAGCTAGTTAGCAGTAGGTTAGCAATTTGTTCAGAATGATATACAGAATCATTTTAAACAGTTATAACAATAAACAAATGTTTAAAACCCAAGTGATCGAAAATCGAAATTAATCTTTTCTGGACTTTTAAAGTGAGAGTTGGCACAGTTTTGTTGACTTTGGGAACTTTGATCAGACGTGCTAACCTTGTGTTGGTAGCTAACAAGCTAGCTAACTAGCTGTAGGCCATTGTTTGTCCTTACAAATATATCAGCATTTCTAGAAGTATGAAATAATAAACTCACCTATTGAGAACAGTCTAAAATAAAGATACTTGTCATGTAAACGGATCTTGATAGATGTGTTAACCTTAAACTGAGGTTTGATCTACTACTAGCAACTTAACATTGTATCTTAGCATTGTTAGCATTGTTAATAAGGTCCCACTATGATACTTTAAGGACCATGAATGATAGTGAATCATGGAACATAGTTTCTAGTCACTGCATGTTGATGACCTTCCTACAGTTCCTATGAGCCGTAGCGTTGGGTTGGTTTGCATTAATGAGCCTTCAGTCATGTGGCTTAGACAACAATCCCTTCTTTCTTTTTGGCTTTGCCTCCACTGTGACTTTTTCCAACTGAAGACATTTCTTTCTTTTCTCTCGCTCTCCATGAACTCTTTCTCTCTCCAGCCTGTAGTTTAGATCCTTTGCAGAACACTGTTTTCAAGCATTCCCAACCTTAACCCTTAACTTCTGCTTCCTGTTGTGCCCCAGCTTTTATTTTGAAATAAACACAAGGGGGTTGGAGCTTTGTTAACAAGCAGATCATTTAAAACAACTCTAATGATTTCTGCCTTCTATGTCCTTTTTACAGTTTCTTTACCTGATGCTTGAAGCAGCATTTCAACTCTAACAGGTAACCTTTTTTATTACATTAAATGTGGCTGTATAAATCTAGTACTTATCAGAAAGTGATGTTTATTACATTTTGTCTATTTTTGTGTTGTCAGCTCCGGGTTCTTGAACACGCCTCCTTGAACACATCATGGGGGGGCATTCAGAGGACCTCACGGATCACCTGCACCATTTTGTTCACTGAACCAGCACCTTTTTTCAAGGCACTAATATGTGAAACGCTCTGTAAATAACACTGTGTGTGACTTCTGTAAAAAAAGAGAAATGTTGGGGAGGATGGTTAAACATGCACTACATGCAGGTCGTCACAATGCTCCAGTTTTGATAGCTACATGTAGAGAGTAGGAGTTTTGATACATCTTTTTGATATTAGATCGGTATTTTTCACTGTGGACATAACGCTGCATTGCTAAACCCATCATGTAGGACAGTGACATAATTGTGAACAAGAAGCTGAGGATCAGTTGAGTGCTCCATGTTCTCTCCGTCACTGAGGCAAAGTTACAAAACTGAAAACAGGATGTCCTTCTTTTTTTTTCAAATGAACACGTTGTTAGATGTTAGTGTGTTACAGCAGATTCAAGGACCTCTTCAGATACAGACACACATTCCTATTTAACCATTGACAAGAATGACTCATTGAATAACCTGCTTTACAAAACTAGAGAGTTCTTGTGGTGGCAATGAATTGTAATTGCTCAGTGACAGACAGAGGATGGATAGTTGTGGGTACTGAAGAGCTAAATGTCCTCCTGAAACTTACTTATATAGCATTGAAGGAAAGAAATGGACTAAAAATGACTTCCATTATTTAACATAGGGAGTCACCAGTAGAGCAGAAAGGGATCAGTTAATTTATTGATTATACTGATTTTCACATTTACCTTTGGGTTTTGAACCACTGCTTTTTTTGATACTGTCTAAATTAAAGTACTAAAAACGTGTAACTACATGTCAGATATCTGAAAAAGGATATTAACTGATTTAAATCCTTTTCCAATTTTGGACCATTTTATTTGTTGTTGTATGGTTACTCATAGACAACATTTAAAGTTCAAAATCATTCTGGCTTTTTCAAGTCTTATCTCAATACAACTGCTACTTCTAAGGTGTCTCTATTGCAGTTATTGTTGCTAAAGCTTGTACAGTTTTTCAACAGTCAATCAATCAAATAGGCGTCTTTGAACCAGTGACTGAATACATCCCAACTCTGAAAGACATGCTGATGGACTCATTTGGACCAGGGTTCTGAAGGTATTTGAACCAGTTTGGATAAAAGGAATGATTATAGCGACCTAAAGCTCAACACATGGTATATGGGTATTATGGCCTTTAGAAATATGAACTTTTTGGAAAATATTGGATTTTGCACCTATTTGCTATTCACAAAATGAGCAGTTCAAAATAACATGTGTTGGCATGTTAAAAAAAGGTAGCTCAGTCCTATCCAATAGAAAGACGACATTGCAAATCTTAAGCAGCCTTTCTTCCTGAAACATGTTTGATCCAGTATGACCACGAAGCGTGTGTAACCTCGCTGTCAGTGTTTAGCTGTCCAGGTGTCACAGTTCTGTGTAGAGAGCCAAGGATACAGTCCTCTCTCTGGTGTGGATCTGAGCATTTCTAATACACTTCATATTTTGAGACGGGCATTTTGGAACATTTTCAATTCATATTATATGTGTAGCCCATGATTGTCTTTCACTGTGTGTATTTTTGATCTGATCAGTATACACAATAATGAATGATCTAAATCTTTAAATGTATTCTGGATTGCAACTTAATTTCAAAATAGATGAAGATTTTTCTCAGTGTTCCTTTTGATGGTTTAGGACGATTATTTGCTCAAAGCATGCATCACTTGTTTGGTTTTGCGGTATCTTTTCAGTATGTCAACATTGATATTGTGGAACTTGTACACTGAAAACGTGGAAGTGTTATCTACTTTAAAAGGGATTAATAGTGTTTTTGATACTAAATATTTATTGTACATTTGGTTTTATAACATCTCTGGTGTATTGGACAGCAAAACCTTCATTTCTACTGAAGCCGATGTGTCTCTCACATGAGAGCGTGTGCATTTCACTCATCACTTCCTGTTCCACTTTACTGATTGTTTAGATGATCACAGAATTCCCCACAAACATTGTAATGTAACTACCTCCTCTCATCTCCGTTTCTCATTTCCTGTTGAAATTGGACTGATTTTACCATCAAGTAAAATGTATTAAGGTGACAAAAAAACCTGAGTTTTTTTGCTTTCTTGTCTCGAGTGATATATTTCGTCCAGATTTGTTGGCACCTACAGCTAACCGATTTGTTTATGCATTGCACTTCCCACACAGCGTCTGCCGGTGTCCTGGACATCGTTGGTGTCCTGCTGCTTACACTACACTACTAAAAGAAAAACGTTGATACAGATAATCATTACCCGATTCAGTACGACAAAAGGAAAGCCGCTTCCAAAGTAGAAATGGAGAAAAAGGATTTTTTCATTGTGAGATTGACGGGAAAGGCCTGGCTTGGTTGGGATCCCAGTTGTGTTTTAGTAAAGCATGGGAATCAGATCAGATTCTACTTTATTATCATTGCACAGTGTCGTCAAAATTGGTATAAGGAGGGCATATGCTTTGGCGCCCTTTTTTAGCAAAACGCAGATAAATTAGCATCAATAGCAACAAGGAAAAACCCCGCCTACTTTTGGTGGTCATTGACAACACCCCCTTACATTTGGTCAGATTTTTGTGCTAATCAAAAAGGCTCAGAATTAGGCAGTTTAGCTCGAACAAAATGTCACTTTGTTTTGTTTTCTCTTACATGCCTATGTCCTGCAAAAACATTTTTTTGTAAATTATTTATTTGACTTGTTTGAAATAAATGTATCAATCAATCAATTTGGTCCTGGATCTGCCCCCTGGTCTCCTCCCAGCTGGACGTGCCTGGAACAGGAGGCATGCTCCTTCATCCCCTCACTGAGAACAAGACCCGACTCCTAGATTTGGGGTAAGGACTCATTCTCTACTCCAAGTGCAAATTCTATTGGTTTCCTGTACAGCAGTGATTTTCAATGTCAGCCTGCAACGTAGAGACTGGCTAATTAAAACTCAGTAGGTAGCACAATAATGACCGTGTTAATCTAAGACAGTTACAGGTGGGGTAGGTAAGTTTGAGAAACCGGCTCGAGATCGCTTGAATTTGAAAATACACAACCGGAGAAAATCTTCCACTTCCTTACAGAGCCCCTCCTCCAACACACACGAACGCGCACATGACCAATGAGGGCACGAGATACGTTTGTGCACAGATGGAAGGCTGACAGGCAGGTAGGCCATCCAGTTATTTTAGCCGGGCCGGCTAAAATGATAGGTCGTGCTTTTTACAGCACTACGGCTTCCACAGATGATATTTTTTTATGGATTTTTTGTCAAAGCACTTAAGATATTCATTGCTATCGGGATGTTAAGAGCATTCCATGGAATATAACAAAAAGTGTATCTCGAGCCGGTTTCTCAAACTTACCTACCCTACCTTTAAGTGATGCACGGTAGAGGTTGAAAAGCGATGGATAAATATTTGAGAAGTAAAAATGCAGACTGGCTTTTGGACAAAATTCTAATCCAGATCAAGACAAGTATGAGAGGCGGTCAAAGGAAAGAAAAAACGGAAATGTGTCATTTTGTAACTTTTTTAGTAGTAAAAAAGCCGTGGTAAAAAAAAATGTATAGCGGCTCTAAAAGGTTAAAAAACTCTTCTGTAGGGAAACAATGGCCTCAGATTTAGAGGTGCTGATCCAGTTCACATTCTCTCTAAACGTAGCACACAGAAGAACACGGAGCACATTTTAGAGTTGTACCAGAATGAAGACACCAGCCATCACCAGCTATCATCTTTTATTATCTGCTGAGTTACAATCCTCCAAATGTACAACTCATGACATTTACAACAAACACTTAAGTTTATAGTATTTTACGCAGTTACTATGGATACATCTCCACAGGCATGTGTCTTTAGAAGAGCACAAATCTGATAAATAACCATTCATACCTTTTTTTTTTTTAAAACAAGAAGAAAATAAGCATTGTCCCAGACCAGGAAACATGGTGGCTGATGGAGCGTCGTAACGTGTCGGACATGCTGACGTGTGCATGTTAGCAGAATTCCCTTTGACTAGAACACCCAGCTGTCCAACATAAAGCGTTGTATGCTGCTGTCTGCACTCAGTATCTGCTCTCACAGGACCCCAGACTTTGCTCCACGACACTCTCAAACTGTACGCTTTTTGTCACACTTTAAAATGTCCTGCAGTCCAAAACACACTTTTGTGATTTTCTTTGCCTACTTTTACTTTAGCTTTTCATGTTCTTGGCTGCTCTTCATTGCTAACGCCACGATCTCATGCCCATTCAAAAACACTTAAAAAAAAAATCTTTTGATTGGTATTTTCCTTAGTTTGACCACAGTGCTATAAGGAACACTTATCTGTAGAAATCTGGGTGCGCAAGATGTTAAACTTATCAGCAAACTGCCATGATTTGATTGGATTGATGTTGTTCTGAGCAACCTGCAGTATAAGACTACCAGCATATTATTATTTTCACTTATCAATTTCCTATTTTGGTCTTCAACTCGGCCGCTCTCAGCTTAACTGGACTAACAAAAGTAGACTTTTCTCAACTATTTGCTTCACATGGTCCTCAGCGATGGGATGGAGCCTCTAGCTGTTGTGTTTGCACAACAGTGGAATAAAACATCTGAACAAATCTCTAGATCTTACATAACAAGTGCAAAAAATCAAAAAGGAGTGTATAAGACTGGAGGTGGGAGTGGGGGGTGCAGGCGGTGTTCTGCAGGCGGTGGAGAGGTCGAATGAACACTGTCACACCTTCAACAGGACTAAAACATGCACAGTTTCTAGTCAATTTATACTCGAGCTACATGGGACACGACTGGGCACATCATGGTTGGCTGCTTTTCTTAAAAATAAAATAAAAATCACAACAGGAAGGTTTTTTTTGTTCTTTTGTGCACATTTTTCACTGGTGGGTTACCTGCGGATGGTCTCACAGCTATGGTCGTAAAGAGTGTAGTCTCTTATCTATTGCGTTGGCTGTTTATGGCGCCTCGGTACACGATGGGACCAGGGTTAGACTGATGATCAGTACACAAAGATAGAAAATAAACCAGTAATGAAAGGTGATCAGTGTTGGTTTGTAAACCTGCATTAAGGACGTGCTAACCAACCAAAATAAATGATTATGGCTTTCAGAGTGTTGGTGTCCCACAGTAGTCTAAAAACAGTTTCAGAGGCATTTCCACTCTTACAACGATTCAATTCTTATTTAAAATAAAGATTTTATGATGAAGTATTGGCAATCCGGATAGACACCAGTCTAACCCTAGTGGAGGGGGAAGGGAATGACTGTGATTGGCTGGCAGTTAACGAGACATGGTACCTTGGCAAATGAGGATGGGCAGGGGGGGGGAGCAGTCATGGGGGAGTCATTGGGTGATCAGGTGGTCAGGCAGGCATTGGGGGGGTGTGGGGGGGGGGGACAGTCCTTTAGCTCTGGGCTGTTAGCCGCTGCTCTGTGAGCGACGCCTGGTGGGACACCGTCTTGTTCTCGTGGGCCCGCAGCCGGGACACCACGTCGATGAACGCCAGGCTCTGGACCTCTTTGTGGAGAGGCTCTGAAAACAGAGAGGGGGGGGGGGGGGGGGGGGGGGGGGGGGGGAAATGTTAGAAATAATACAAAAAATCTGGTATTTAAGTAATGTCATGGTAAAACAGTTATCTGCTGCTCTGAGCTTATTCTTTTTCAAATTCTCCAATTACTTCTTATATCAAATTTGCCAGTTTTAAGCCACCATCTATAAAACGTTATACTTGCAACAACAGCAGACAGATTTTCCGCCAAATTATTAAAGAATGAATTATGAATGAATGAATTATGAATGAATTATGAATGAATGGATTCATATAGAAGATTAGTGAAATAGGCAGATTCCAATCACTTCCATCAATGAAATACACTTCCTGCAAACATTTCAAAATAAAAGCCTAACTACCCTACAGATGCGGTTTCATTTAGCACTCCATTCCCTTTGGTGCCTTTCTGATTTAGGATAAGCTTCTGTCTGAAAATCAACACTTATTGCAGCTGTTTTAAATTCAATGAAAGCCTCACCCTAAATGGCAAAGTGGGAGGCATTTCAAATCATTTGTGAATGGAAATAATATGTCTGTAAAAAACTCCACCATTTCCAGCAGTATCATCAATCTTTAATTGGCAAAAATAGAATCTTGTAAATAATGTCTTAATATCCAGTAGATTACAACTAAGTAAGAATGATTTGAAAGGTAGAGATGTTCCACAGTGCGCTCTCAGTCCCACCTGATCCCATGGCGGCACAGATGAGGATCATGGAGTTGTATTTGATCTCCGGGGCGCTCCTCTCGTCTGACAGCAGCTTGTGGAGCACCGACACCAGGCTGGAGCCCACAAAGTCCTTCTCAGCTGCGACTGGAACACACACCGAGTCCAGATGTTAGGACCACACCATGGGGACAGTTTCTACAGTGTGTACTGAAGAGACTTACTTTGAGGAGATCTTAAATGTGTTCTGCTTTTGTTCTCAGAAGTCACAGGACTCTTAGTGTTTTCATAAGGAAAAGGCAGATAATAAAGAATCAATAGGAACTGTTTTCCCGAGGCTCTGGAACACTCTGCCCCTCCATGTGAGGTCGGCCCAGACCCTAGGTCTACACTAAAAACACACTTCTTCTCTCTGGCCTTCTAGTCAGAGCGGAGCACGACTCCTGACTTTTCCCTGTGTTTTTTATATATCTGTTGTAATTTATTGTCTTTTATTGTGATTGTAGTAATGTGTTTTTATTACATGTACAGCACTTTGGCTCGACCAAAAATCGCTTTTAAATGTGCTTTATAAATAAAACTTGATTTGATTTGATAAATGGTTTCTCTCACTTGTTTTCTTTAAGGTGGATCACATATCTGGCAACATTATTTTTGTTGTGCGTTCAGCGTATTAAATGATGTATACAAAAATAAACACATAAGAGATTCTACAAATGCTGTATCAGGTGATGGAAATGTCCCTGCCTTCGAGGTAGCAGTGATCAGCATTTTAAGAGTTCATGAAAATGATCACAGGCAGTTACAAAGTCTTTGAATTTAACATTTTTCCTATGAAATAAAAAGCATTGAAATAGTCCAGACGTAGAATGCTAACAGTGCAAAACTAAAACCATAATAAACAAGAGGTGATTACAGATGTGAGATATATTTCTTCTTCTTACCCAAATCCAGCGCTGCTATGAGCCCCAAAGCCACCAGTGCTTCATTCTGCATAATCATATGCTCACTAGTTGCCATGGTGACTAAGTGCTTGACTCCTCCTCCCTGGATGACCGTTTTAACAACTTCCTGCAAAAGAAGAACACAAATCACAATAATGAATCAATGCTTAGATGGACCTACAGAATGAATAACTATTGAGGTATTACAACTATTTTAAAGATTAAATAATATTTGAATTCACATTTTTTGAATTATTTTCTAAACTCAAGACTAGAGGATTTTAAAGTATGGACTCCTTCAGACAAACTGAGACAAATACACCTCCCAAACAATCCAAGATGTGTCTGGGAGAAAGAGGGTGTCAGTGCTACGGGAATACTCAAACTTTCAGAAGATGATTGATAGTGCAAGATAAACATATCTTTTGGGGGGATTTTGTCACTCCTTTTTTTTCTGTATCTTACTTTGAATATGGGGGATTATCATGGTATTAGAGTTCCCTAATGTGGGGGATTTGGGGAATGTAAACAGGAAGTATAATGTTGCAATGAAGTAAGATAGTTAGCAAAAATGTGCCCCCTTTTTTAAAACTATATTTGATTACATGTTATGGAGAAGTAGTGCTGATTTAGCTATTAGTAACTCCTGTTGGGAGTGTATCCATAGAGACAACTTTCACTGGGTTATCTTGATAATGAAGATGAATTATAACATGCATAAAACATGAGGGCTTTCAGGCAAGCCAGAGAGCTAGAAGGGGTAAGGATTAAAGAGGACATGTTCTGCTCATCTTCAGGATCAATTTACGTCATTTAACGTCATTTATGCGACCACTTGGACAGTCTCCATGCTTTAATGTTCAAAAAGCTCTTTATTTTTCTCATACTCTTTTCACCCTCTGTCTGAAACCAGAGCCTAGTCTGCTCTGATTGGTTAGCTGGCCGGTTCTGTTGTAATTGGTCAATCGCTTACAGATGTCCTGCCCCTTAGCCTATCACATACAATGTGTTGGAGCGGTAGCTAAGTGTTACTTAGTGATGTCACTGTGTTCCTGAAGTGAACAAAGGAGTCCGATGGCAGGGGGGGGGCCCTGCCTGAAACTCCATCGAGAGTGTGTGGGAGAGAAACTCCCTCTGGAGGGAACACAGGGATTTTAGCCTCTGCAGACCATTTACATGCACAGAAAGCTATAGAACACAGTACAGGAGAGGCAGAACCCAAAAAGCAGATTATGGCCTCTTTAATGATATTTGACTCGTAATGAAAACTCACTATGAATCCAAAAATATGTGTCTCACAAATGTTAAAGCTAATTGTGGCAGGTGTAAAGGATTTTAAAGCAGCTGCAACTTCCTGTTCTCTTAAGAGCACCTTCCACCTCAGGTCCTTCTCTCCACCCCCCCCCAGGGAGAGTGTGAGCCTCTCCTCTAACTCAGCGACACGCAGCACTTGCATAATGAACGGTTCTTCAGACGTCAGGACTGTGTCTGACCTTGGACTTGCTGTGCCTGATGAGGGCCGACAGCAGCCTGTTGGACTCCCCCATCACCCCCGCGTGGTCTTTGGCTTCACACCACTCCACCAGCCGCTCCACCAGCTTCCCATTGGTTCCCAGCTGGTCTGCGGCTTCAGCTGGAACAGCACAAACACCACAAAGACCAGGAAATAATTATTATCACCATTTGCATAAATATACCCATCCATTTTTCATTCGGTTAAGCGGCATTTTTTATTTCACTCCAATTATAAAGATGTTCTTTATATGAAACCATCTGTCCACTGTCAGACTTGAGCAGCAGTTACTTTATCTGTGTGTCTTCATGACGGAGAAATGAGACGGCTAAGAATCTCTCATTATCCCACCAAAGCTTAAATAACGCTGAGGGAAAGAGACTAAGGATTTACTTGGAATATTTATCACATTTGCTTTCACACAGACTTCAAACGTAATCAGCTGCTTTATGTAACATGACTACTGACCATGTTTTCAAAAGATATAGAATTCAGACTTTAAGACTTCCGTGGACATATTCACCGTGAAGAATTCAATGGATTTGGTTCCAAGATAAAGACCTGATAAAAGCTCTACCTTGTGTGTCGATGAGCATGCGTAGCGTCCCCAGGAGTTTGAACTGGACTGGAGGCATCTCTGATAGCAGAAACCTCAACACCACGTCTGCAACTCCAGCTGACAGCATCTTGGATTTGTTCACCACTGGAGAGAGGAAACAAGTCACATTAAACACAGAGGCAACAGAGCAAACACTTTCCTTATAATGTCCATGTTTAAGAACTCTACTGGCATTATGCAAGCTTAACTAAAGTGTTATGATGTATTCTTTGATTTTTAGAGCATGGCCAAACGTTGTTATGTAGCCTTTCGGAGCCTACTGCCAACATGCTGCTCCGATATTAAAAGCGTTGCAGAATAGGATAGAGCAACTTAGTCTACACAGTGATGTACACACTTAGGATATTTATGCACATGAGTTCTCCTTAAATGTGTACAAAGAGTATTATAATAGGCTGATAGTTATACCAAACTAGGCTTTTTATTATGATTTACTATAAGAAACCAATCAATTTGATGTAAAACAAACATTCAGCACCCCCATACAGCCCAAATGGAATGATCCTTTCTTTTTCATAACCATATTTTACCATCACTACGACAACTAGAATAAAGTGGATCCTTCCTTCCTTCCGCGTGCGTGCGTGCGTGCGTGCGTGTATCTCACCAGGTATGGCCAGGTTCCGCAGGGCGCTCAGAGCTGCGTGCTGCACGGTGACGTTGCCTTCATCAACGTGCCGGTCCAACAGCTCCAGAAGCTTCTGCACGATCCCGGTGTCCACCATGTGGATACAGTTCCCGTCTGAATACAACAAAAGCACATATACCGATGGTGTGTCGCATAATGGCAAAATGTAGTCATACAAGACGATGTCAGTATAATATTTTGCCCGGCCCCGATTCAACACTGTCTATGATAACATCTGCATCAATGCTGTTATATTGCTGCTGTATGCCACTTTCCTAACAGACATGCTCAACACTTTACTCTGGGACTTCTTGCCACAAAATTAAACTTACCGTTGCGAGCGAAGTTAGCGATGGCCAGAGCCCCCGCTAGCTGCAGCTGGTGGTTATGGGATGGGATCCAGGACAGAACCCTCTGGAAGACGCTGCCCTTCCCCCCCTCAAACAGCTTCTGCATGGACTCATCTACACAGCGGGAGGGGGAGGGGTTACTGTACAGGGCTGGTCAACTACACTGACAGCAGATCATTAGGACAGGAGCAAAATGTCCCTGATTACTTTGGGATAAAGGAAGTCATTTCCACTGGGAAGGGGGGGAATATCCCCTTCAGTTTTCAGGATCCTACACAGTCTTGGCCCTACTTTTACACAGCGATGTTAGTCGTGGACTTAAGGAAAAACTGAGGCACTTTATTTGAGTATTTTCACATGATGCTACTTTATAATTTTACTCCACTACATTTAAAAAAATATATTTACATTACATGACATGTCACTTGTTAGACGCTTTTATCCAAAGTGACTTACATACTCTATACCGTGGGCAATCCCCACAGGAGCAATTTGGGGTGAAGTGTCTCAGGGACACAACGACATGCTGACTGCAGTGGGGTTTGAACCTGTGACCCCCTGATCCGAACACCAACGCACAACCCACTGCACCACACGCCTTTAGTTACTAGTTACTTTGCAGGTAGGTGATTAATAAAATCGCCACGAATTATAATATATTATCATAGGTTAAGCTATCCAGTAGTGTAAAAAGTCATTCAAATCATCCCCACCTTTAGCAAGTGCAACGTTGAAGTGATGAACACATAAATGCAAAAAATAATTAACAATATAATTTTTTTAAATATCTGGCACTTCAAATGTCTATTTTGCACGCCAAGTATTTTTGAATGCTAATACTTTTTTACTTTACTACAATTTTAAATGCAAGACTTTTACTTGTAACTGAACATTCTTACACTGTAGTATTGCTACTTTTACTTTGACTAAATCTGAGTACTTCTTCCACCTCACGGTAACGGTATGCATCACAGTACAGTTATTGTTATATCAATCAAATTAATAAACAGTTTAAAACATCCATATTGTACTTTTTCTTCTTTAATTTGCATCACACAAGATAAAAGAAACAGTATAACTACAATTATTTTAAATGGAGGCTTTAAGGTTTCTGCAACATCACAGCTACATTTCTACCATTACACGCTTTCTACTTTCATTTGACCCAGTTTGGGGGTGATTGTGTTACTCCTAAATGTGTGTGGACATTGTCCCCTGGCTGTCCTGCACCATAATCCCCATAAGAAGAGAGCAGTCGATACAAATGTTGATACACTCATTGGATTTGCTAATTGAGTCAGCTGAGTCAATAATCAGTGTGCTCAGAGTTACAAGCTCCTGAGCAGCAGAGAGGGGGTGTTTCTCAATGTCGAGTAAAGCTGCTCCAGAGCCACTATTTCAAGCATACTACGTCATCAAGTGCCGCCGAAGGACTGTTCCAATGTCCAGCATACTTAGAATTCTACCGAGCCCAGCGTACTTCATACGAGAAATTTCGAGGCTGCACATGTGTAGACTCCGCGGTCTTAAAATCCCCACAATGCTTTGCGCACGGACCAATTTCCCCAAATCTGTGACGGAAAATGTAAGGCGGGGCCTCTCATATGACGCACACCTGCACAGTTGCTAGCCTGTTCCACTCTTTGTTTTCCGAATGCCAGGAAGTATTCTTGCCTCGCTTCTGAAGCAAGACGCTCGGAAGACATGTGCTACCAAGCAAGCACACTCGACATTGAGAAACACCCAGGGTTTGAGGACCTTTTGTTGCCCTGTGTTTTGCCTTTCAGGCTGCCTTATCTGTTCCTGGATCTTATGGGAGTGTTTTCAGCTTGAGAGGAAAACAGCAGGCAATTCTCTAATCTGACATACTGATCTTCCCAATGGACATTAGTATCCTATAATCTGATCTTGGCTTTAGTTGACGGTCAAAAACATGTAACTGCACAGAAATA
The DNA here is from genome assembly GCF_902827165.1 of Trematomus bernacchii. Taxonomy (NCBI): domain Eukaryota; kingdom Metazoa; phylum Chordata; class Actinopteri; order Perciformes; family Nototheniidae; genus Trematomus; species Trematomus bernacchii. The sequence continues at coordinate 1,279,148 of NW_022987605.1, forward strand.
AAAAGGACAGAAAGAATGTTGTTCACTATCTTACAGTCCATTTATTAAGCACTAGTGGAACATGTGGACGAATTATTGCTTAAATCACTCATTCAATGCATTAACTGTAGTATAGCACATACAAGAATGCAGACCATGAACACCATCATGTGGAATGATGGAAATAATAAGAGTCCAGTATCTATATTTATAACACTAAGGCTATTCCACGGCAATAAAATATTCACATAAAGGTTGAATTATTGATACTCTCGGTCGGTGCAGGACAGAATACTGTGTGCATTTATCTGTATGGCCACGTATTTGGTTACATTTTGCATTCCATTAATAGAGTTGCTTAATATGGAGGGATAATGATGACCTTGTAGATTTGGCTGTGCTGCAACACTAATATAAACGTTGGAAGTAAGTGTGAATTTTAAATGTGTTACACAAGGTTCTTTTTATGTTCAGATATGGAGATAATATGAATATGACTGTTTGCTTTCAGTATGCTATGGAACTGCTTATATGATTTACATTTAACGTGAACTATTTCATGACAGAAGAAGCAAGCAGGTTTGAGGTATATTTGTGATATTAAAATCATTTACTAGGAATTAAAGAGGGCCTATTCTTCTTTTTGGGGTTTCCCCCTATGAATCTGTGAGTGAATTGTTTTCTAACGCGACCCTTTTATTTATATTAGGTCTTAAAGTTTTTGCATAAATTAGGGCGTGGTCACTTTGATGGACAGGTACGTGCCTCACTGTCAGCTAACAGCAACTTGTCCTGTCAGCTAACAGCAACTTGTCCACTCTGCTAGGCTACAACGTTAGTTAGTTGTAGTTACTGTACTTGACCCTTTAGCCGTGTTCGTGGTGATTGTGCCTTTTAGGGAATATTGTTACAAATACCAGACAATTAAAATGTCGTGCTGTGCGCTTGAATGTAGTAACAGAACTTCCAAGAAGTCTAAAATTATAATATTATACATGTTAACCCCGTTAGCAGGTGTTTGTGTGCTTGTTAGCTTAGCTTGTTATGTAGCTTATTAGCCAGCTAAGGACGTAACCCTTTATACATGTATACATATATATATATATACAGTTTCGTTTATGATTCAGCCTTGGGTAAGACTTTTATAGTATATGGCTATGACGCCCATAATGCTAAACGGGAGCAAATGTTAAAAGGGGACCCAATTATCCCAGTGGTGGCCGCCGGAGCTAACGGAGCCGCAGGGGGCTAGCTCCAGCCAGCGTCCAGCTCCAGCCGGCGTCCCGGAGCCCCCTGCGGCTCCGTTAGCTCCGGGCGGTGGAGTCCGGCGTTATAACTGGAGATCAAGGAATGCAGCGAAACGCGGACTTGGTTCGCCTGCAGCCCGCTGTAGTATTAGCTAAATAAATTATGTTGAACAAGGCTTATTAAGCTGAACATCGCCACAATTGTTCTGCTATGTATCGGTACTTCTTTTATTTTATTAACGTGATGACAAGCATTAAGAATAACAAAAAATAGCTAATTCTCTTGCAGAGTGTCTCGTTTGATTATGAATGTAACGTTTATATAGGGGAACTACACTGTTTTATCAAAACCAAAGTGCCACGCAGTAACTTGGCATGTATGTATTTCATGTTAGCTTAGCTTCTTAGCCTGAGCTAGCTCTGTTTACTTCCAGTTCGGAGGCAGCAGGTCCCGCCTCGGCTCCGCCTCTTTGCCCTTATTTGGATCAGGCTGGAGCAGGCGGGAGTTAGACTCTGACGTCGCTGTCGAGCCGTTAGTGGCCGACTCAGCCTACTAAGGGCTTCTCGGCAAGTCTGCAGAATCCTATGGGTGACGTCACGGACACTCCGTCCATTTATATATAAAGTCTATGATGGAGACATGTCACAGTAGAGACACTACATACTAATATGAATCTGAAAATGTGCATAATATATCCTCTTTAAAATGGACCCTATGTGTTGGAAACGCCAATCAATGTTTACCTCCCAGCAGCAGGAGAACCATGAGGTCTGAGGAAGTCTTGAGCTGAGCAACGTCCTCCTCTCTCTCTCCGTCTACAGTCTGAGCCACCACCTCCAGGAGACACTCCACCAGGCCGGCCTCCACCAGCTGCAGCTTTATCACATCTGGCAGGGAAGGATGACACAGTTAAGACTGAAACGCACTGCTGCTGCACTGCAGTAATGCACCATATGATGTGCAGCAGATGTGCATCATGTGATGCAGAAAGCACACGAGACTCATCAGTGCTCACCATAAAGACCTGAAGTATAATACAGAAATGATGTCTAGTAAGTTAAGCTGTATTTACACAGATTTTAGCAAAATCATAAAAGCATATGAAAATGTGAATCAATACCTGTTCCATCTACTAGCATTATGATAATATCAGATCGTTTAGGGCATTGAGATAAACAGTTGGTGGAGCTCATTCTTTCATCATGTGCCATTGATCCTTGTGGGAAATATTTTATAACCTTCTTGGGACGATATATAAAACAATCAGCTTAATTAGGGTCTGAGACCTAGGTCGGCGAAGACCCTATTGAAATCTTTGACCCCCGCAACATATGTGAAAACTCACCAAATTTTGCACGCGCGTCAAGTTCAGATGTGTAATTGGTTCCGGAACTTTGCGTCAAAAATTGCGTAGGCCACGCCCACTTCCGTTTTAACGTAAACTCCCCCCCCCCCCCCACTTTAACTTTCACGTAAACGAACGAAACTCGCTACGCATATCTAGGGTGCGGAGACAAACCAAAAATGGACACGGTCCCATCGTCCCCAAATCTTCACTTTTATATCACCGGTCCATGCCTCAACAGCTCTACGTGAAATCTGAGATCTCACCGTATGCCGTTTCCATGGCAACGTATCCCTCGCCATAAAACACAATGTTGTCTTAAATCAATGGACAATGGTCCAAACGGCAGGAGACTGCAGATGACAGTTAATGGTCCGGCCCTCAACACCTCAATATGACAATAGTGAGTTTTCCTCAAAAGCTGTTGCCATGGCAACGCATCCCTCGCCGTTAAGCACCATATTGGTTTAACTCCTGTGTAAATGGTAAAAAAGTTTCACATGTGTGCTAACCGTCAAGCCCTCGAGACATATATGTGTCAGTTTTTAGATTCGTCAAATGTCGTTGCTATGGTAACAAAATGGTCGCCGTGAAACACGGTTTTCTCATAACTCCAGTTAACATGCTCCAAACGGCCCAAAACTTCACAGGTTTGATAACGATGCAGCCCTCAACACATCTAGGCGTATTATGGGGTGTCATCAAATTCCGTTGCCATGGCGACAGATCACTCGCCATCAAACACAATGTTTATGATACTGCTGTAACTCCTAAATACATTGTCCGATCGGCCTGAAACTTCCCACGTTTGCCAACGGCCGAGTCCTTGAGACACCTAGACACACACGTCGACGTGCGGACAACAGCCTGCGGAGCGTCGAAGACCCGCTCAACGCTGCTTGCAGCTTTAATTATAATTAATATTAATATTACAATTAAAAAAAGGGAATAGAGGTATGTTATTTCAAGTCTTTTTATACAGTTAGAGTTTTAAGTATGAGTAAAGAGCTGAAATAATTGAGTCTATTGACTCACTGAAAAATGTATCTGGAACATTCTTTGTCAACAGTCACTGCTTAATAAACTGTTTTCAGGACAACATCATATGCCAGAAGATATACATAGACTAAGACTTGTAATGCAATATCTTTAAAAAACGACTTATTGAAAAATAATCTGAAGATGTAATGATTGCAAATTAACAGTTCTAAAATAGTATTAAAAAAAAAAACATCAATAGGCGCTTTCACACCAAGTACTTTGCCGTACTTAGTACCCAGTACTTAGTTCATCAGAACTCTTTAGTTCTGATGAACTAAGTACAGATCACGTTCACACCGGAATAAGTCCCTGAGGGAGGATTAGGCAAATGAAGCCACTGACGTCGCTTCTTCTTCTTCTGCTTTACTGGCAGGCCACAAACAACTTCACGGCGTATACTGCCACCCGAAGTCCCCGGCCGGAAGTCCCCGGCCGGAAGTCCCCGGAGTTCTTCCGAGTAAATCGCCAGAACGCCGACACCTCCTCATCACTGCACCCATTTTTTTTTTTGTGTTGCCATAAGTTAGTATCTCTCCGTTGGTGCGCTGGGCTAATGCTAATAATGCTAATGCCAGCAAATACAATGGCGGCTTCACAAAACGTTTCAGACTTTTACGGGCCGTGGTTTGCAATCCGCCAATCAGAAATGGGAACCTTTTTCTCCCAGGAAAGTACCTGCTCTCTAGCAGGGACTAAAAAGGGGGTGAAAAGGTTCTCATGAACTAAGTTCTAGTTCCGGATTTTTTTGGTGTGAACGCAAAATTTCAAGAACTATCGGAACTATACTGGGAAAAGTACTCCGGTGTGAAAGCGCCTATAGTCTGCATTTTTACAGTTTGCAGGAAATTATTTTTGAAATGTTCCTTCTATGTTAGGACAATTAGTGAAAACCTAAACAATTGAGCACTAAAAAGTCAAGACAACAATCTAGAAATTGTCACTGTTAGATTTCTTTATCTGACAGGATGCAGAGCGACGGAATGAAACAGATGGAGAGAGAGCTTTCTCTAGAGTGGAGTTAAGTAGGACGTTGTCCTGGAGACTGACAGTGTGGGAGCACCCAGTGTGCCTGGAATGACACACACACACACACACACACACACACACACACACACACACACACACACACACACACACACACACACACACACACACACACACACACACACACACACACACACACACACACACACACACACACACACACACACACACACACACACACACACACACACACACACACCACACACACACACACACACCACACACACACACACACACACACCACACACACACACACACACACACCACACACACACACACACACACACACACACACACACACACACACACACACACACACACACACACACACACACACACACACACACAGCAGCTGAGCCAATGCAGGAGCTGTCTGCCATGACTGTGCAGATAGCAGCTATCCCGGAAAGCATGACTCACACTGAGGGGATAATTTACTGAGGAGTAGGCGGACATGATTTTAATCTAAACGCTAGAGAGAACACCGCAGTCTCTCTATTTTATGTCTTAATCTCTTCCCTTCACCGTACAGTGGATACGGCATTCGGTAGAACTTAATAATGAAAAAGAGATCAAAGAAAAATCCCATTACCGTTTTCTGCAAGTGGAGCCAGAACTTCAAAAATCATTTCCTTCTTCTCGTGTTCTGTCTGCTTCTGGAACAGACGCACCAGCTCCTCAGCGATATTGGTGGAGGCAAACTGTTCTTTGCTGGACTCTGAAAACACCAGAGCAGAGTCAGAGGAGGAGAAATCCTTTACGTTCTATGTTTTAGTGCATGTAAATGGTCTGCAAAGGCAAAAATCCCTGTGTTCCCTCCAGAGGGAGTTTCTCTCCTACAAACTCCCCCCCCCCCCTCTGCCTGAAACGCTTCCATGGGACTCCTTTGTTTACTTCTGTAAGATAGTGACATCACTACGTAACACTAACGCTTCTATTGGCTAGCACTCCAACACAATGTACGTGAGGCTAAGGGGCTCTTTATAAATGTGTGGATTCTGGCAGTCGTTATATTTAAAGACGTTAATTATACTGGATTAAGCTAAACAGATATTCAGGTATACTCACCAAGCTCAGCCAAATTCCCAAAGGCAATTAGACACATTTCTGTCAGGGCTACGTTGTGGGAGTGGATGCCTAGCAGCTTCACCAGAGTGGGAATCACACCCATATTGATCAGCTGAGCTTGTAAGGAATCTGCAAAAAACAAAGATAGAGAAGACAGGCAGTCGATCCATTGTTCTAATCGTAATGTTAGATTGCTGAAATGTGATCACCATAATGCTATCTAATTCAATAAATGCTATGAAAAAGAGAAAAAAAATCTCTCCCCATTCAATGAGCTTGCTAAAAGTCCTTCAGCCTTTACTTAGTTTGTGGCTTATGGTGGCCTACATTAGCAAAAATAAAATGTTGTTGCGTAAATGATGCCACTGATTTTGCGGGTCAATCAGGACTTTATTCCCCCTTAAAACGTTGAATCTAATTTTCTAATTGAATGCATGTGCCTACATAAAATCTGCATGAAATAGTCATTCGGCCACACCCTCTACACATCATGGGGAGTGGAGAAGAAGTGGTAGAGCTCAGGAGAAATGTGAAAAAAGGAAAGATAAGTATTGAAATGTATTTCTTAATTAGAAACCAGGGTGAACAAATCAATGGCGGAGAAAGACACAAGTGGGAGGATGACCATAAAAAAACAAGAAGGAACAAGTTGAGTTAAAGTCTCAAGAACAATTCTCAAAAGATCTCATCAGGCCCTTACTTAATTCATGTCAATCAAAACGTATAGTAGCAGCCTAACCCTTCAGCCATGGATCAAGTGGAAGAACAGTATATTTGGAGGCAGGTGGTGAGAAGTCAAAGAAAGTCAATGTTTTTTTGTTGATATTCTCTTCTCCTAACTAGCCATTGCAGTACTGAAATTAAGCCAAAACTGTTGCCATTACAGAGTAACCAACACGCACAGACAACTTTATCTATAAACTTTTTTTTTTTTTTTTTTTTTAAATCCCACTTAGAACACAATTGCAATCCTTAAAAAATTATATATTTCAATACTAGCACTCCTTCTGTTAATCTATGCATTGCCCTCATTGAAGAACAGTTAAAAGATTCCTGCTTGTAGCATGGTTGTCACAAGAATATTTTAAATATGCAGTATGTGCATATAGCGGATGCTGATGATTCAGTTTGATTTAGTAAGTGCGAAGTTGTTGTTTCAACATTAGGAAAGTTGTGAGGAGTCAGCTAGATGCTGGAAGCTGCTGGAAGCTGCTGGAAGATGCTGGAAGCTGCAGAAAGCCACAAAACCTCATTCATTCTGTTAGAGCAACCCAACACCAAAGCATCACCCGGCCAAATAGAACCAACCATTGTCCAGTGCCAACAGAAACTTGGCAGGAGATGTGAGTCCGTCAGATCAAATACTTGCTCCTGTATACAAGCCTTGTTGTCACAAAGACAGAAAACTGTAGCATAGTCCAGAAAGAAGATGTATGGATGGAAACAGTACATCCTGTACATTATTAAGTATGTATATAGAAAGAATCTGGATAGATTATGGAGATAGAAAACATATGGAAGAGAAAGCATACTGAAAGTACACTGTAGGATAAACTGCAACCTTTTTGAGCATGGGAACATAAAAGCTTGATCAAATGACTTCACCCTATGTTTTTCTTAAAAAATGTTGGTTATTTTGTTGAAAATCTGTACAATGCTAAAAAGATAAGGCCTGCTTAAGACTAGATTGATTCATTTATTTACATTTTACACAAGTTACCCAACAGGTTCCTATGTATAGACTCCCTACCTGACAGGATAGATCAACTTCTTGTTAAATAAGCCTATTCAGTTATTTATTTATTTCAGACATTACATCCTGTTTGTGTGTGCAGTACAGACCAGGAGTCAAGATGTATTTTTACAAAATAACATGCTGATATATGTGTAGCAGATTACCATTGTCACCACCTTAGTTTAGTGTGTTAGCATCCTTATATTTGCTACATAGCACCAAAGTATAACTGATGAGAAGGTCATTAGTTTTGTAGGTGTTGGTTCATAAACAAGTATTGGAAAAACTGCATTTTTGACCTGATGATGGCTCTACATCAGAGTTAGACAAAAAGGAGTACAGTTCATCCTGAACGAGACATGAAGGTGTGAACTGAATTTCATGTCAATCCATCCAAAAGGGATAGCTTTATATAGATACATTTCCTTTGAAACCACTAATCTTTACCTTAATAACAGAGCTATAGGAAAAGTCCTCAGAATAAATTATTTGTGAACCGTGAATATCTGTACACATTTGTTTTGCCAATCATCTTGTAGTCTGCTGCTGGACCAAATGACAGTGTGGTTAAAACATATACTTTTTGGGGCTTTGGATGTCTATACGACATTTCATGGCAATCAACCCAATAATTGTTGACATATTTTCATCTGGATCACACTGAGGGACTAGAATTGTTTCTAGAGCCATGCTGCTAGTAGGGTTTAAAAGCAGGGACAGGAACCTGCTAATGAATATGTTCTACCTGCAGGGTCTACAACGTACTGCTTCTATGAAAGCTGACTCTCAGCTAATATGAATAACTGCAGATTACCTCAGATGTGATGTTGGAAAAGCAACAGACAGCATGGTAGAAAGATCAGGAGAGAGGTCAGTCCAAAAGAGAAAAGCATGTCATGTTCACCCTACTGTCTTGTGACAAAAACAGATGTACCATCGTCTGTGTATAAGAAAGAGAACATCCGCTGATTAGTTAGATTAGTTAACAGTTGTTCTTGGGGGAAGATGGTCATTACCATTATCATTGCTATAGTTCATCAGCATGCCACAAAAGACAGTCAAGAGCTTCTCATTTTCCGGCTCAGTATTTTGGTAGAGGGTTTTAATGTGTTCAGCTACTATCTGAGCCCCTCCTGCCAGGTCAACTGCACTCCTGCCCTCATCTGCAAAACAAAGAGGCCAGGACACAAATCAACCACAAAGGATAAAAGAAGTAAATCAAAAGAAACCACAACCTGAAAAACACATATAAAAGCAATGTTAAGTAAGCAGTACAAACATATAAATCCATGCAAACTAAGGCTATAAAGCAGTCAATATGTTGAATTAAATAAGTGTGAAAGAAATAATTATGACCACAACTACATATCATAATGCAAATCCCAGGTTTGGATTCAAAGATACCTGTAGCCCAAATGATCAAATCATTAGGATTACATTTTTGTTATGCCACAATTGGCATTGGTGGTCATATTTCTTCCCTTTTATTAAATCATGTCTGTGTTGCAACTGAATACAAATATCCTTTCATAGTTTACTAGATATTTTGTTGCAACCAAGAACAAAAAAAATCCACAAACACAAAATCAAAGAACTGCTTTAAATAAAATTAAATAAAATAACAAGCAAGCAAAAACAGGCCATTGACAGTGGAGAGGTTTCGCACAATCAAGCTTTTGTGTGCTGTGTCCATTTCCAGGACGCTCTCCTTTGAAGGCCAGTACACTTTACCTTTGATATCCATTACAAATGCCTTTTGTTTCTCTTTCATTTCTTTCTTCAGGAACAAAGCAAATGCACAGTAAAGACGATTGTCTCTCTGCGAGGGCTTTGTTTGGTAGAATAGCTGTCCAAGGAAGAGTGTCACTTGTCAACCGTCTCAGTTTCACGGCTACTTTCCTTTGTAGCAGCACAATCAGCAATATTGATTAGTGCGTATTCTTTTCTGTTTCTGTTCCATTCACATGGAGCTGCTGTTGATGCTGACTTGTGGTCCATGTAAGGGCAGTTTAAGGATTGAATTGTGAAATACAAAACAAATGCTTAAGTGAATTGGAGAAGTTAAGAATCAACCCTTCAGCAGCATTGGTTAGGCTAAGATTCACAGGATTCAAATTTAGCACAACATATCTACGCACATCTTCTTTTCCCAGATTCAGTCTTGCTGTCTTTATCAACCTGTGAACTCTAGGGTGAAACTATTAGAAGGCAAAGCATTTCGGAAGAAGGTCACACCTTCAAGTCTGAGGAAATGGTACTCTGATAACTCCCAAATTGATGCTCCAATTAAAGTATTTCAAGTATCTGGGGGTCATGTCCATAGGTGAAGGTAGGATGAAACATGAGAAGGACAGGATGATCTGTGCTGGTTCTGGACCAGCTGGGTAACAGTGATGCAAGGCTGGGGAAAAGAACTAGATTGGCTTCACCAATGGTCGTTGGGTTGCGTACTGCGATTTGAAGGGAAGATGCCGGACAGTACTCCCATCCCTCTTAATATGTGAGAAAGTGTATGTTGTACACTGTACGAAACACATGTACATTCTTTACATCCAAACAGCAAAGGAATGAAAAAGATATCCTGGAGGGAGAATGGAGAGGTCTGATGGAAGTCTCAGACGTCTAAAGAAGCTCGGAGAAGAACCGGTGGTCCTTTAAATTGAAAGGGTTGAGTCGCATACTGTCCACATCTGCAGAGCAATGCGCTCTCACAGATGTGCATGTGGTTTAGCATGTGCATTAACCCATCCAAACGTCATGTGACACTGTTTGCCTGGAGTGGCCTTGATAGGGTTCAGGCATTTAAATAAACTCTGACCTTCAGTATCTTTACACTAATGATAAACATGACATTATAGATCCAGAATTCCACAAGGATTATTTTTCTTTTGATATTTGTTGGTTTCATCAAATGTTAATGTGTGTATATGCATATAATGTAGGGTCTATAAATACTTTTTATACGTACTGTGAGACCCTAAGGGGTAACAACTCTTCCTACTCCGCAGTGACCGTGTGTCACGAGTGCATTTTAAAGACAGATGCAGTACATTTGAACCTATTTTCATCACGTTATTCCATAAGATTGTGTTTTATATATTTAACATACGCAAATGTGGCAAAGTCTCCCACATGATGGTGTGTGTTTCTTAGGGAGCAAGCAGCTGCTTTGCCACACTCTCCCAGTGTGTCTATCATAAAACCCTGCCAGATTACTGAGACCCCCCTCCACTCAAACAAATGTCACATCCCACCAGATTCCAAAGATCCCCAGCTTTTCAACAGGAGGAGTAACTATGCTCCACATCTGACAGCTGTGAATAAAGCCTCTAAAGCTGACACCTTTACCACCACTGCTCCTGCCTGAGGTCAACACTCAAAGACTCCGCTGATACATTCCCTAATGAATTTTCTTAGAGCAGTATCTCAAAAGGTGCCACATGTAGCATTTTCATGTTATTGTTGTTGTTACTATTAACTGAGAAACCTCAGTTTATAGTTTACTTATCACCAAACAAATATGGTAAAGGTTCTGTTTTAACACCTGGTTCTCAAAATCAAGACTACATTTTTGTATAGACCCTTCCTTTAGTCCAGTGCTTCTCAAAGTTTTTCGCACTCTCGCGGGAATATCTCCGCAATGGAGCGAGCTTAAGTTTGACTTCCAATTGCATTATATAGCCCAGCGCAACACCTTCGTCACACATGTTGCCACTTGTTTGTACCATTTCCAGGCGCTTTGTAATCTGTTCTAGAAAAACGATGTGTTTTTTTTTAGATTTCAAGAAGTGTATAAAACAAACAATGGATGTCTTTTATGAACATTTATCCATGCTGGAAGTAGATTTAGATGTGTTAGGAGTTAGATAGAGATTATTATCTAACATGTGAAAAAATGGCTTAGACCTCAGAGAGTTAGACTTGGGCCTGTGACCATAGTTTTACTGTATTTTGTTTTGAAAATCCACAGCGGAGGTTTGTGTCGTACTACATGCGGTGTATTTTGCATACCTCTCAGTAGCCAACGATCTGTGAGTCTGTTGGCTCGGACATAAACTCCGTAATAAATGTAGTCTACATTTCATAAGAGGTGTAAAACCTGTGAGCATTTTAAATCGCATTTGAAAGAAATGCTTATATAATCTGTAGTTGTATTTGTATTGTTGATTTAATGTGTGAACGAGGCGATACAGAGAAGGTTAAACTGTCATTATTAGGCTGTAATTTGTTATGTACTGTTGGAGTGGTAAGCAGGCCTATTGTTTTGGGATATTTGGGGAGTTAGGTGGTCCGTGAGTGTTTTTTCATTGGTTAAGTGTCCTTGGTATGAAAAAGTTTGAGAAACACTGCTTTAGTCCAATTGCAAACAAACAATAACCAAATGTATGTTCACTGCATATAAGTGGAAGCCTTTTGGTTGCAAATGAGTTACTTGAAGAATGGGGGCTCATTATTGCACTGTTATATCTGTTATGTGCCCGTCTGTGGTATTAGCTGTTACAGGAGTATCAAGGTCAAATTTAAGAAAAAAGTAAAGACACTAAAAGGCAAAATTCACATTGAATTAAGGGGAATTGTAGGGCAAAGGACGAGGGACTGTTGTTTGAAAGCAGCTAATCCAAATCCAGATAAAAGTCATGTGTCTGGACGATTCAAACCGAGTTGGAACAGATCTGGCTATTATTTCCACCTTCTCCCTGGGGAATCACCTTTAAAACAGTATTTTCCCAGATGGTAAAGCTAATGTTAGCTTATCGCTTTAGCAGTATATATGTTGATTTACAAGTAAAAAATAAATTGCAGTCAAAAAAGCCAAACTAGGTTTCAACTGGTTAAAAAAAGAACCATCGATCCCGATCCTGCTCAGTGTTTCCTGGTCCACAATGTTGTTGTGTTTTTAAATCCAAGGGATCCAAGTCTTATCTAAAGGGCTTTTTTTGCTGATAAATTAATATCGACTGATATATCACAACAGATTATTTTTAGGTTCCAATTGATCACAAATCCAAAATTGCCCAGGGCAATACTATATATCGGCCAATATATAGAAGAAACTACATTTACCATACTTACAAACATACATAGTATATCAAGCAATGTATTGCATGGAGAGAATTCACTCGCTCAAATAATTACTTCAGTAAACACTGTGTGTTATTTAAAAATATCATTAAAAATGCATCTTCTGAAAAGAGCATAAAGATTAAAAAAATGCATATGATGTCTGTATGAGTTGCATGTTATTGCTGTTTAATTGTACTGTACCCTGTATATTTTCATATGGACACCAGTAATACGGTAGCTATGTTTCCAAATAAACAAACTATTTTCCATAATATCAATATAATTCAAATATCTTCCGAACAGACGGCAAGGCAGCACCTCTCTGCCCTGTATGCAAATGCAGTAAAGGGGGTCTGGTTAATAAGAACTCATCAACATGTCCCTGCATGCAATGCTATATCCCTGAAACACATGGTTAAACATGAACTCTTTGTGTAATGCAGAATCATCTTTACATGTGATTGTCTGTTAGCCGTGTGAGGGTGATGAGGGTCTGTGGGTGATGAGGGTCTGTGAGGGATTCAGTGTTCCTGGAGAAAGCAGACTCCTACTTACGGCTGTCATAGCAGATGTTCCCCAGAGCGCGGCCGGTCTGCAGTAACACCTCCTGGTCTGAGGAGGTCAGCAGCTGAATCAGAGGAGGGATGAGGCCGGCCTCCACACAGGGACCCCGCATGAATTCTGGGGGGGGGAGAGGGGTCACAGGTCAGAACGTTAAACTTGCTCAAGGGAGTAAATAGTGTCAAAATTACTTTCTAATTCTTTATAATCCTCAAACTTACCTTTTTATACTTGGAATGTGTAATAATAACTTGATTTTAAATGTGTAATATGTGTGCATGCCACTTACTAAATACTGTTTTTATTTTTGTCTCGATCATATCTCTTTTCTGTAACAATGTACATCTCCCCTCTGTGGGGAATTCTGATTCAGATTACTCCCATGTTTCCTGCAACTTTGATGATAGCGTGTGTAGTTCATATAGTGATCACATGATTACAAAGAATAGAGTGATGCAGGTTTTTTTTTTAGGCCAACCAGGAAATTCTCATCACCCTGGTTCCCTTGATAAGAAGACAATGGGATTTTCTCTTGGATTTTGGATTACTGCAGAGGATAAACTCTGTGGCAAAAAAACTGGTTTATAACACATTTTGTTCAGCATGATCATTTTCACACTTGAACACCACCTTTTTTTTTTCTCGCATAAATGGAATTGCTCAAATCAAAAAGCTAACATTGTGCTATCAACAAACGCTTCCCTATGATCTGAAGAAGACTCAGAAATCAAACACTTCAAATCATTAACAAGTTAGTTCATCATTGTTAAAAATGGAACTGTTGAAAGGTGGTGATTTAATATCACATCTCATTTATATGTGAAGTTGAAGTTTAAGCCATGTAACTTAAGTCTACACTTCAAAACTGGCTATCTGAGATTTACTGAATCCTTGATATTAGACTTTCAAATTGTATTGACTAAGTTAAATCACAAATAGAATAGCTTCTATTATTAAGTGCCTTGTTAGCATGAATGATAGGATGCAAAATAACAGCAATTCAGGTGGATTCACTCCCCACATACTGCTGGTTATTAGGACCGTTACCAATCAAATATTTATCACCTAACCCGAGCATCCGTACAGTTACCTCAGATAATCTGTGATGGAGGAATGAGGTGGCAAATCACTTGATTCACTGACAATAACACAGTCTACTATTCCCGATTAAGCCCAGTCACCATTTTGTCAGCAGTCACCATGCTGTTCTTGGATGCTCATTTGGGAAATCATGCTGAATCATCTGGGTTTAACTGGGGATGAGACATTATTCATCTCTGGTGGTAGTGCTGATTTGAGCTAATTAGTCAGATAGGTTTTTACATGAAGCCTCGCCTGGTTCAGCTTTAAACAATCGTGTTAGTTCAAACTGTTAGACGAAAAGGGACTCAGCCCAGCAGTCCTTGGCTGCTCGCAGACGTTTCCGGAACCAGTGACACATAAATGCCAGCGGGCTGTTGCCAAGCTTGGCAAACTGCAGGGGAGTGATCATTAGCTGCCGTTTGCAAGCTGCTAAAAAAACCATTCATTATCTCAACCTTTTATCGCCTAAAGTTCTATTTGAGTCTGCTTTTTTCCACTTTAAAAGCTTCTGCTGAGCTTACGCAGAGGGACTTTTGAAAAGATTTAGCTCTCCCATACTGCGGTTATTCAAGGTTTTAGTCTTTACACGATAACTTCACAGTGAGTAACAACTAAGCTATGAAATGTAGAGCTGCTACAACTAGCTTAGTCACTCAAACATGCTACCGTTTGATTCCTCCAATTTAAAACCATAGACACATTCTAAAATATCAATGACTAACTTCACTTCCATCAAAACATTCATGAAGAACATGTAAAGCAGAAAGGATGAGGGCAAAAGAAAGGGTGAAATATACTAGCCAAACGTTTGTTTTACAAGGATATGTAGACGAAGAAGCAAAGAAAATAAGGAAACAATATCTCAAATATCCACTTCCAACTGAAGCAAAGGAAGTGTCATTTCAAATGTAGAATTTTCAACTCAAAGGAATATAAATAAACCCAATTAATTGAATGTCAAACAAAACGAGTAAAATATTTAAAAAAAAGGAAAACATTTGAAATGTCTGGCTAATAATTTGATCTGTTAAAACTAACACTTCATACATAGAGGCAAACATCTTAAGGTTAAGCCCCAATTCACTGGATGGAAGAACGAACAAACTTTATTACATGAAGGAAAGAAACGCAAGAATCTTTACTCATTATTTAACATTTTTATGTTACAGAAAGTCAGGGTGTTCCTGGGTGATGGGCTTGGAAATGGAACCTCACCGTTTTTGGCCAGCTCAGCTATGAGGTTGGCTACTTTGGGGGTGCAGGAGGACTGGGGGCTCAGCAGGGTGGGGAGCAGGGTCAGAACACCCATCTCCTGGATCTTCACACTGGCCTCTGTGTCTGCAGGAGTATAATTCAGAAAGGATTAATACCATTTCAAACTGACCACATTAATCAGAGGGTTTGAGAAGCCTGACTTTGTTTACAATAGACTAAGGGCCTGTCCACATCGAGACCTTCCCCTGAGCGACAGATTCTTTTTTTAGTTATTTTAAGTAAGTGCAAGCGACGCCCAGAGAGAAAAGCGCTGCACCCAGCTTTTTTTCTGAGTGCACCGGAGTTTTTGTGCGGACACTGCGACTGCTTCAATTTGAAAATATTTGGACTTATCGGAAAAGCACCGGAGACGTTTGGAGAAAAAGCTTGTGTTTAATCGTGCTTTACAGACAGAAACAACAATCTTTTTCTTTGGCAGATCGGCCGGGCGGACCATGCTGCCAGTGAGTGTGTCTTTTATCTCCGAATCAGATCTCCTTCCTCGCTCTACTGCAGTCAGATTGAGCGGTGACAAGCTAAATCATACAAAGTTTTAAAGCAAGCATCTTATGTCAAATAAATACATAGTAGCAAAAAAAGATAATAACATCCAAGGGGGCGGTGTTAGTCTGTCATACAACAGTGGTAATACATTGTCGAAGTATTGTTGTCATAGAGAAAAGTGTTTTGCTGGGAGGAAGCTCTGCCAGAGAAAGATGTGGGCACAGGCCCTGAAAGGCTATAGAAGATATTCCAAAAGGTTATTAGGTCACGCTGTACTCACGGTTGTTGGCGAGTGCTTTCAGCAGGCAGTCCAGACAGCTGTCCACGCTGTCCGTGGCGCTGTCTTTGGACGCCAGCTTCAGCTTCTCCAAAGCATCACTTAGGTTGTCTGAAAACAGAAACACTTCATGAACACGGGGAGAGAACGCCATGAAAAAACTGGTGTGAAACGTAGCCCCAAAAGTAGAGCCAAATCAACCTGATCGCAGTTTGCAGTGTTTTCTGCGAGCACAGCACGCATTTTAAACATCAATATTGCAGTCCATTATGTTCATTTCATTGTGGGACTACTGGGACAGGATCCAACCCCCTGCCACTGACAACAGAATAATGAGTAAAGAGGTGGAAGGATCAAATATCATCACAGAAATATAAAACATATGGGGTGTTAGTCATTCAAGACAATGCTTTTGATATTGATAGTCATATGCAGGCGGCAGTGGTCGGTTCTTCTCTGCTTCAATAGTATTTATTCATTTTTAAATAAAAAGTTGTCTGTATTTGACCAAAGTTTTTGTTTATGTACACATGTGTTGGGGCAACTGCGTCGTGCACATACAAATCTTTCCTCAAATACGTCGTCAGGAGCAATTTTACTTTACGCAGACGAGCCGTATACAAGTTCAACCTAGTCTTGTTCCGTTTACTCCATTATGAGGACTCACGACATCACTCTGCTCCCTGCCAGCAACCACAGACACTGAATCAAAGATTTATAACTGCTGCACATCCATCACATGCGATGAGGTCATCAATCCTGTTCTTCCTATAACCAGTCAAATAACAGATTTTCTATTTCCTCATTACATCATATGGTAGTGACTAAGTCACTGCTCCATACCTCTTCACTTGATTTATAATTTATTTACAGTTTGATGTGCAATACTGATATTAACCATTCACAAAAACTAAGCTAAATATTAGGTGACAAATGCCTATAAGACATGCGTCTATAATACAGTACATGTGTTATATGTCCTAGAGAGGAGCTTGTTTTGGATGCATTTACTCACAGCCTCCAATCTCAGCTAAATCTGATTAGGAGTGACCTGTCGGGTTTGCTGCTGAACGCACTCTAATAACTCCAGAAGCTGACACACTTCTTCCTCTATTATATTGATCGTCAATAGAGAAGTGTTTTAATTATCTGTGAAGCTTGGAGTGGTTGCAATAACAGAGATATTTTTTCATCAGGTAATGAATGACAGGTTGCATAAGGGGTGCACACACCAGTGCAGTGACCTGGTTAATGCTGCCAGTTGCACTGCACACCCCACATAGATTCCTTATATCAAATGGCAACATCAAAAAGCCTGGGATTAGAAATACTTCATAACCTATCAAATAAACCTGGCTCTAGATGCCATTCAGAAATACCACTGTAAATATGGGACATGGTTCACAGATGTGAAAGATGGAGAGATGATATGTGTCAGAGATATACTACACAGGCTTCAAGTATCAATTACCAACGTCGTGTGTCCAGCATCAATACCCAGAATATGAGGTAACATCACAGAGCAGTGCAGTACACACAGCCACATAGCGGGCTGCTCTCCTATTGCATAACAGCTGTTGAGATGGAGGAGTGCCATCCACAGCACCATCAGCTCTGCCATTTCAGGGGGGGTTCATTCATTTAGTAACCAGGCCGTTTCAAGTCGGAGCAGAACTGCGTCGAGGAGGAATGATTGTAAAATGAACACATAACATGTTCCGAGGCTAACGTGGTTTAAAGGAAGACAATAATCCCTATGAGCGAGGAGTGGATGGAGAAGCTACCCCACCCGAGAGCTGAGCAGACAGGCGCGAGCGCGTACGTGCACACATTTAGCAACAGTCAGCTTTTCACATGACTAATGATGGAGTAATGAAGCAGAACACTATGGAGGGAAGCACCGTAGTACACTGACAGTATGGACAGATACACAGCGTGCCCCACAAACTATACGTGTCTGTCTGCGTGTGTTCAAATAACAGCCATTTTACGGTTTTGAAGTCGTTGAATGAAATAGACAGTTCTTGTTTGCTAACTCGGCCCAGAGAGCGCTGGCTGCTAGCCGTCTACTCACCCATCTCAGCAGGATGTAGCTCCGGAAAATAACCCGGGTGTTAGGATCTGCAGGGCAGCTGCAAACCGAGTCGTACTTTCCCGAGGCCCCGTTTCCTCCGTCCCTTGAACCGCCTAGAACTGGTGAAGTGAGCGAGTTAGCTAGCTAGCTAGCCAGTAAGGTAGCGACAGCAGCCGCCGGGCCGGTCGGGCAGTACCGCTCAGAGGGGTGCAGTGTACCGGGGACTACCAGGTTAACACATCCGACTTCCTCTCATTCCCACACCGACAGATGACCTGCTGGCTGACGCTGCTCCGTACGAATGCCTCAGTCTGACATGCCAATCAGCTAGAAGGGAGTTGGACTTCCGGTTACAAACTTCAAAATAAAAGTCTTCATGGTGTCATGCAACACATCGCCGCTAGATGGCAGCCTGAGACATGTCTGAAAGCTCAGGACAGATGCTGACCAGGGGCCTCATTTATAAACGGTGCGTACGCCAGTTTCTACGCACTGTTTGCGATTTATAAAAACTAACTTGACTGGAAAATGTGTGGTCCTCCCATGGATGTATAATAAGAACGGGTCCTCCACGCAAACTCTGACCCATGCGTACGCACTAAGCACAAAAACGGGAGAGACGAGAAACTGCGACACCGTTGGCAGAAGGAAGAATGGAGAGAAATATGTGGAAATAATACCATAAATAAAATGTTACCTCTCATGTATCATATATGACGAATTCATTTGCAAACATTGATTAAACCCAATCTTAAAATGATTTAACAAACGCCTGTTTGAGACTCCTCAGTGCACACAAAAACATAACTTGGAGAAATAAATAAATACGGAAATGTTATTGATCACCCCTCGATTATGTTCTCTTGTTAAGAAATGTATTCTCATAAATGATGCGGTAAACAGAAGGATATAATTACTTTAAACTGACGCCGTTTTGCATTTCTATAGGTTGTATAGATACGAGCATTGTTTTATACCATCATGTTTAATCATGTTTTATTCCGTTCGCTCGTAAAACACAGGAGCAGGGCCGGCCCTAGACTTTTGGGGGCCCTAAGCGAGCTTTGGCGTGGGGGCCCCCCTCACTCTAGCGCGTTCTCACTACACACAACACAGAACCAACTTTTGTCTTATGATGTTAGCATAAGCACACATATGGTATAAATAAGCATGTAAACACTGTGGACCTAACCTCCTCTAGGGGGGTCCTCACCTCCTCTAGTGGGGTCCGGGGGCATGCTCCCCCGGGAAGGTTTTTTTTTAAATATTGAAGTTAAAACCATCAATCTGGTGCACTTTGAGAGCAAAATTAAGAGATCTATGGATACATCTCTCAACACCCATATGAAACAGAACTGTAAGCAGATTTTTCTTTATGGATATTTTACAAATCACTCCCCTTTTAAAACTGTATTCTTGTTTTGTCATATAGTATTTCATAACTGTTTTTCATTTATTCTCTCTGGCTGTCCATCTCATAATGTTCACATAAAAACTAGCTGTCAATAGGAAATATCAATCAGAAGAATTATAATTTCATGCAAAAATCTGTCACAAAAAGAGGTTGCCCATTTAAATTCAAGTGTTGTTATGGCAACGTCAGTGGCCAAACAGCCACATTTACTGCTGTAAATACGTTCAATCATGCTGTCGACACGTAAAGCAGTGGCAACTATGCCACCATTTCAGCTGACTTTTTCTCAGAAATACTGTCACATAACATCCATATATTTCAGTGCTAGGTTGATGCTTAGCTAAGCTAACTATGAAACACTTTAACTGACAGGACTCAGGATCAACTGTGTACTGTAAGGTAGCGTCTAGCTTCATGTCGAACAGTAAGTCAACATTTCCCAGAGAGCTTTCTTTGAAATCACCAGGTAACGCTAAAAAACATAACATTTAGATTGTATGACAAAGTGTTTATTTAATATATCTGGCTAGCTAATATAACACAACACATGAGTTGTATTTCCTTTAACTGGTGGATTATGGATATATAGTTGCTGATCGACAGCTAGAACACAAACCACCAAATACAAAAAAATAATTCAGATCCAGTCGTCATGACTCCACTCCGGAGGGATTCCCCGATCATTTCTTGGAGTTTCTCATCAAGGGGGTGTCTCCTGTCCCCGGGACAAACACACTGCCTGAGGAAGGTTATGTGTATCTTGTTTGTCATTAACCTTTTTCGGACCACTTATTTATTTATTTTGGTGACGATCCGACCTCCATGCTGCTACTCTGGTTCAAACTGCATCCACCAAACAATATGATTTATCTCGACCTCCCCAAAATAACCAAAATCTGACACGGTGTGAGATGTCTTTTTTAGCTGTTCTGTCGTCATTTCCTGCGATCTTCTTCATGCAGTCAGTCAAAATGAATGAATGAATGGGCGACGTTTCTTTGACTATTTATAGGCAAATATGGGCGTTACGTGAAGCCCGCAAAAGCTGCGCCGCATTTCGAGTTGATTGTGATTTATAAAGGGAAACCGGCGTAGGATGTGCCGTACGCACTTTCCTCGCCGGTACGCAGTCTTTTATGAATCGGAAAATGTCTGTGCGTATTTGCTTTGTCCTACGTAAGCAACCTTCCCACGTCAATCCTACGCAAG
The DNA here is from genome assembly GCF_902827165.1 of Trematomus bernacchii. NCBI lineage: Eukaryota > Metazoa > Chordata > Actinopteri > Perciformes > Nototheniidae > Trematomus > Trematomus bernacchii. Next base: position 1,300,048 of record NW_022987605.1, read on the forward strand.
GCTTTATAAATGAGGCCCCAGATATTAAAGGTCCCATGTCATGGCCATTTCTACTGATCATAATTCCATTGTTGAGGTCTACTAGAATAGATTTATATTGTGCAATTTTCCAAACTCACATTGGTTTCTCATACAGCATCTCTGTATAGTATGTGTATTCACTCTCTGTCCTACACGGCTTGTTGGAGCTCCTGCCCCCCCCCCCCTCCCTGTGAGCCCACTGTGCTCTGATTGGTCAGCTCGCCCACTCTGTTCTGATGAGTCCACCACCGTTACAGCTGAACATCAGTGATTATGTGTTACAATGGCGTTAGCAACCAGGAAATGACACCAGTAATGACAAACAGATGAGAATGCTGCGTGGGGTCTGGGTGCCGTGTTGGCGGGACGTTGCGCGGCTCGCTGCTGGAGCGGACAGTGTGAGCTGGGTTCATTTCCTGCTTGCTGCGTGGGGTCTGCGACAGTGGCGGTTCTAGACCAATTTGACTGAGGGGGCCAGGCTGGGGCCAGTTATTTTCTGAGGGGGGCACAATAAATGCAGGACGAAAAAGACAAAGACAGTATGAAGTAATTGCGCATTAGAGAAAACAATGCAATACAGTTATTGGTATTTGTTTCAGTACACATATTTATTTCAGATACTTATAGTTACAGTTTTTACGCTCTAATGCAGGGGTCTATTCTGACCGAAAACATCATAGGTGTGACTCTGTTGAATAAATCACTCAAAATTCAATGCAAGTGGTGATCATCAACCATCAACCATATATGGTCAGAGGCCTTGTGTGGAGGTTAACATAAGGTCTTGAGCATGGGCGTAGGAAGCATCCTGAATGTGGGGGGGACATTTTTAACGGGGGGTGTGGGGGCGAAAAAAATTAATAGATTTCCTGTATTCTGGTGCATTTTAACAGGTGGTTTGATACTTTTATGTGGCTATACTAGCATGAGGAAAATGATGGGTACATTTTGTAATTTCATCCAGTAGTAAAGAAAGGAAACATATTTGATTATTAATTCAGAGCTGTCTTTGAATTAATAAAAAGCAGTTTAAATGCCCATTTTTTGTACATTTATATACAACAATAAATATTTGTGAGTGCATTGAGAGATATTGTTGTGGAGAGTCATTTATATATAAATCGCAAAATACATTTGTGAATCCTTCTGTGAGCATTTATTAATATTGAGACTGATCTGACTCCATACGGATGTTAAGTTCACCTAGGAATGGTATCATTGACTTAAATGTTCAAATAAATGTTGCTCTTCTGTCTATATTAGTCATATGATGCCCCTTGACTGAAATGTTTCCTGTTCAATATCCCCACTGATTTCCTTAAAATCCTGGGATGAGAGTCCACATCACAATTTACTCTCAACTGTCATTTCCCTTTCATCACTCACCTCAGCAATGGACCTCTCTCCACTATCCCTGTATTCTGCCTCTGACTCACTCTCAAGTGCCTAGATGTCAAGAGAGGTGGTGAAGTGATAATTATTTATTGGGCAGTATACTCTTTCACATTGAATCATAACAAGTCATACTGAATGTAAATACAACTGACTCTAAAGTAAGTCCCAGTCTGTGACATTGGACATTTTGAAGACTCAAAGTCCCAAGCAGTAGGTAGTATATTAGCTATGTAATGTGCACAGAAAATAAATAGTTAACTGAATACTGGGATGGAAATTGCCTATAAGCACTCAGTAAAACATAAACACACACAAAAAGCTTCTGAATGATAAGAAGTATAATTAAAACATAATGCACATTACCATTTTGAGAGAGAGTACCTAAATTAAAGAACTCAGAAAATAATCTCGTATCGAACTGAGGCTCCAGTAAAACACACTGACTGCGTCTCTACATGGACATCAGTAAGCCGTTTAAGAGTATTATCCCGGTTATGATGTGTTTACATGAGCAGAGAGATCGGGTTATTCATGTTCCCTGTTTACATGATAAATACTAGTAACCTGGCATTTCGATGCCTTTTCTCATCTAAACTATTCAGTATTTGTATTTCTCTATCATGACATAAAGACGAAACTCCTCTCCAGAAGTGAGACGCATTTGCCGCCACCACCGCCATCACTGTTAAGTTAACAGTGTTAACTGATTAACTGCTACCAGCTGATGACTTACTTTCCTCTTCTTTGCAAAAAATGTTCTTATGTCCATGTTGTCTGGGGGAGAAAACATATCAAACCAAGAGATAGTCAGCTTTGATTTTCGCTGTATTAACCATTTCCTGAACATTTGGTGTGTGTGCCTTACCTCCGCTACCGGCATCCTTCATACAACAGAATCTGAGCTGTCCAACTATGACAACAGTCCTTGAACATGCGCGCGCTATGTGAGAATCTGCCTTGGTACAAAGTAGCGGTGAAAACATGGTACGGAGTTTCATTGATTTGGGCATTCTCTCAATAAGCAAGTGGAATGGATTTGATAGTGAAGCACTGACACAGCGCTCTGCAAAGAGCGGCGAGTGGATAGACCGATTCACGGACTTTCCGCATAGTAAAAGTGGGGGGGGTCCAAACTAATCATTTGAAAAAGTGGGGGGGACTTGTCCCACCCTCATATAATGGTTGCGACGCCCATGGTCTTGAGGCAATTGGATGAAAAACACAATATTTATGATACCAAACGAAGTCACTCGGTCAGATTTGACCCGAAACGCAAGAGAAGGGTTAAATACTATAGATGGTCGTCAGGTCATGAGTTCAGTTTAAAATTGTGGATATCTCACTTAGAAATGAACCAGAGTTAGTGAAGAGAACTTGGCATCAGTGGAGCAGACGTAGGCTGCAGTTTTACAACTCATTTCATTTTAAGCTATATATATATATATACCGACATTTAAAAAAGTCCATCCATTCATTCTAATGGGATGGGTGAAAAAGTTGTCATGGCCGAGAGTGAAACTTAACATAAGCTGCTCAAAGAGGAAGAGGAAAGAGGAAGATGTTTGAAACCAGCTTCTCTGCTTGTTATCTAAATCCTAGTCATAATTTTCTTCCATGTTGTTTTATTTCTTCTTCAGCGACTTCCCGCTGAAGAGGATTGTTTGATACAATTGAAAACTCCAAAAATAAATATTACAGTTTACAAAAGAAACCTCAATGTCAAACTAAGACCACTTCATGAACAACTGACCCTGATCCTCGTGTTTGAAACATACATAACTGTATACCAGGTGTAGGTGCACCTGTGGCTCTTGAGCCACATTTTGTAGCTTTAAAAAATAATAATATGGCAATAAAAACAGCTTTTTTTCTTTTTTGTTGCACAGTGAACAATTGTATGAAATACTTACCTTTTATCTTAGAGTTTGAGGTATTACTTTGACACGCGTCACATCCTACATCTGTTTCCTGGCCATTGAAAACTAACCATGGATATACCCCAAAAAAAAAGTCATAAATGAAATATACAGTTTAATTCTGTGTCTATTAATTCCTTTGCTTTTACTACCTTACCTGTATGCTTGATATATTGAAAGAAATTAGCAAACCACAAAAAACGCAATCTTAAAAGATGTTACAAGCACAAGCACACAGCATTTGCTGCGTTTATGTTATAACAGGTAAACATAGCAATAAACAATCAACATGGTTGTTGAACTATAAGTTCACAAGTGCAGCAAACAAACATTTTTATAGACCAAATTTTGGTGTCAATGGGGAAAAATGTATCTTCGGATGGTGAAGGTTGCTGACCCCTGGTTTATAGGAACAGAGCCTCTGACTTTGAGCCTCTCTGATCGAGGGGGGTTTTGTCCACAGGGGGGCGCTGTGATACCAAGTGACAGATAAACACTAATGGCGCTTCATACGCACATTCATGAGGGATCCTGATGAATTGTGATGGAAAATGCAATCTAAATAGGCTATTTTTACTCAATTATTGTACTTAAGTAAATATTAGAAGGACTTGTATTTTACTATTTAAATAATCCAATATCGAACAAAACATTAAAGATTTGTGAAAATCAAAAAACTGTTGCTTAAACATAGATACATAATGTGCTATTATGTCAGACACTGTCTTTTTCTTTCTGCAAATCAAGTACTTTTACTTTTATTACTGAAATGTTGATCAAATACCACACTAAGAGGTGGATGACGAGACAGGTTTTGCTATTCTTAGAGCATTATTATAGGTGTACAAATGGCAACCCATAATACTTCATCCTAATGGATAGTCCTGTTCTGCTCATTTTCAGGTTCATATTATGTAGTGTCTCTACTTTAAAAAGTCCTCTCCTGCTGATGTTCAGGTGTATATCAGTATGTAGTGTCTCTACTTTAAAAAGTCCTCTCCTGCTGAGGTTCAGGTGTATATCAGTATGTAGTGTCTCTACTTTAAGGAGTCCTCTCCTGCTGATGTTCAGGTGTATATCAGAATGTAGTGTCTCTACTTTAAAAAGTCCTCTCCTGCTGATGTTCAGGTGTATATCAGTATGTAGTGTCTCTACTTTAAAGAGTCCTCTCCTGCTGATGTTCAGGTGTATATCAGTATGTAGTGTCTCTACTTTAAAGAGTCCTCTCCTGCTGATGTTCAGGTGTATATCAGTATGTAGTGTCTCTACTTTAAAGAGTCCTCTCCTGCTGATGTTCAGGTGTATATCAGTATGTAGTGTCTCTACTTTAAGGAGTCCTCTCCTGCTGATGTTCAGGTGTATATCAGAATGTAGTGTCTCTACTTTAAAAAGTCCTCTCCTGCTGATGTTCAGGTGTATATCAGTTTGTAGTGTCTCTACTTTAAAAAGTCCTCTCCTGCTGATGTTCAAGTGTATATCAGTATGTAGTGTCTCTACTTTAAAAAGTCCTCTCCTGCTGATGTTCAGGTATATATCAGTATGTAGTGTCTCTACTTTAAAGAGTCCTCTCCTGCTGATGTTCAGGTGTATATCAGTGTGTAGTGTCTCTACTTTAAAGAGTCCTCTGCTGATGTTCAAGTGTATATCAGTATGTAGTGTCTCTACTTTAAAAAGTCCTCTCCTGCTGATGTTCAGGTGTATATCAGTATGTAGTGTCTCTACTTTAAAGAGTCCTCTCCTGCTGATGTTCAGGTGTATATCAGTATGTAGTGTCTCTACTTTAAAGAGTCCTCTCCTGCTGATGTTCACGTGTATATCAGTATGTAGTGTCTCTACTTTAAGGAGTCCTCTCCTGCTGATGTTCAGGTGTATATCAGAATGTAGTGTCTCTACTTTAAAAAGTCCTCTCCTGCTGATGTTCAGGTGTATATCAGTTTGTAGTGTCTCTACTTTAAAAAGTCCTCTCCTGCTGATGTTCAAGTGTATATCAGTATGTAGTGTCTCTACTTTAAAAAGTCCTCTCCTGCTGATGTTCAGGTATATATCAGTATGTAGTGTCTCTACTTTAAAGAGTCCTCTCCTGCTGATGTTCAGGTGTATATCAGTGTGTAGTGTCTCTACTTTAAAGAGTCCTCTGCTGATGTTCAAGTGTATATCAGTATGTAGTGTCTCTACTTTAAAAAGTCCTCTCCTGCTGATGTTCAGGTGTATATCAGTATGTAGTGTCTCTACTTTAAAGAGTCCTCTCCTGCTGATGTTCAGGTGTATATCAGTATTTAGTGTCTCTACTTTAAAAAGTCCTCTCCTGCTGATGTTCAGGTGTATATCAGTATGTAGTGTCTCTACTTTAAAGAGTCCTCTCCTGCTGATGTTCAGGTGTATATCAGTGTGTAGTGTCTCTACTTTAAAGAGTCCTCTGCTGATGTTCAAGTGTATATCAGTATGTAGTGTCTCTACTTTAAAAAGTCCTCTCCTGCTGATGTTCAGGTGTATATCAGTATGTAGTGTCCCTACTTTAAAGAGTCCTCTCCTGCTGATGTTCAGGTGTATATCAGTATGTAGTGTCTCTACTTTAAAGAGTCCTCTCCTGCTGATGTTCAGGTGTATATCAGTATGTAGTGTCTCTACTTTAAAGAGTCCTCTCCTGCTGATGTTCAGGTGTATATCAGTATGTAGTGTCTCTACTTTAAAGAGTCCTCTCCTGCTGATGTTCAGGTGTGTATCAGTATGTAGTGTCTCTACTTTAAAGAGTCCTCTCCTGCTGATGTTCAGGTGTATATCAGCATGTAGTGTCTCTACTTTAAAGAGTCCTCTCCTGCTGATGTTCAGGTGTATATCAGTATGTAGTGTCTCTACTTTAAAGAGTCCTCTCCTGCTGATGTTCAGGTGTGTATCAGTATGTAGTGTCTCTCCTGGGACATGTCTCCATGCTTTAATGTTCAAAAAGCTCTTTATTTTTCTCATACTGCCTGTGCTGCAGCACCTCTTTTCACCCTCTGTCTGAAACCAGAGCCCAGTCTGCTCTGATTGGTTAGCTGGCCGGCTCTGTTGTGATTCGTCAATCACTTAGAGATGTCCCGCACCTTAGCCCATCACGTACAATGTGTTGGAGCACTAGCAAATAGGAGCGGGGGTGTTCCTTAGTGATGTCAATATGTTCTTGAAATAAACAAAGGATTCCAATGGAGGCGTTTTTTAGGCAGGGGGGGCACAAACCTACAGTATAGAACACAGGAGAGGGAGAACCCCAAAAAGCAGAATATGACCTAACATCTAAAAATGTTATTGGGTGACACAAACCTATAGAACACACACTACAGGAGAGGGATGTTACGACTGGGGCACACACAAAAATGATAGGACCCAAATGCACGACTCCAGACAAAAGATGATTCCAAAAAAAAGATTTACTTGTGGTGATTTACAAGGTAATACAAAAACGCTCAAATGACTTCTCAAAAGCTAACCTATATACACTGTAGCACAGAACACAACTGGCTGACAGGCAACACAAGAGTCAAAACGATCTGGCACTTGGCACAGAGAAAACACGGAATAAATACACACACAAGGGACTCTACAGGTGCAAACAATAAGGGCGGGGCAGGTAATCAGGTCAATTAACACACCGACCAGGTAGGAGTCAAACTACCTGAAATGAGAGAAGAGATTCACAAAGTAAAACAGGAAATGACAGACAACAAAAAAGGGTTGGCAGACGCGGACTTGACAATATGAACTAAACAGAGAAATAATACTAACAAATCTGGCGAAACACAACAAGGGAGAACCCCAAAAAGCAGAACAGGACCTAACATCTAAAAATGAAATTGAAAACGAATGTACCATTATCTTATTCTGCAACGATTCCCAGTCGTTTTCAGTTGTCTTTTATTATGAGTTTCAGAAATATATAAATCATTACATTTGGGTGGGACAAAATAAGAGGCCGATCTACTTTTGTCTTGTGCCCAGGAGAAAAATAAAAAATAAAAATCTGAAGTGAGAGTATTGCGTTGTAAAAAAAACAGAGTTTGTGGAGCAAACCAACACATCCACACTTCTAGTGGGTCATCAGGGATGACAGGGATTATTGTATGATTCACAGAGGGATCTTCAGGGAAACCTTTGGGTAAAGTTTTGAAGCCATCCCTTTTGAAACAGAAAAGAGATGTGATTAGTTTTTCTACTGGAATCATCCTTTGTGTTTTCCAAATGTGTTTCCAAATGGGGATGTTATGCTATAATTCCTGACACTGGTGTCACATGGTAAAAAGCAGAACATGTCAGAGACACCTTGTGTGGGGGAGGGAGACGGTCTCGCTCCCTCCCTCATTCCTCCTCTCTAGGACACTCACATATACCCTGATACACACTCACACTCACACACTCTCACACACACACACAGCCTCGCGGCCACCAGCCCTCCGCCGCCTCTCTTTCAGCGCGGCTCTCCATCCTCTCTGCGGCGGCTGCACCTCACATCCCGGCCGCAGACTGTCTGTCTCCACGGGGCCATTGTGATTCTCTCTCATATTTTGGAGCATTAAAACGATATGGACATGATGGGTAACAAACAGCGACGAGGCGTGCATTTCAAGGGCTTGCTGAAGAGGAACTGGCTTCTGATCGCCACGATTTTCTCCGTGGTGCTCGGTATGTGGAATGCCTGCTGATGTAGAGAGAATGCGTTCATATTCCTGCTGTTTCTGTGCCACTCTTTGTCCTGGCTGTTGCATCCAGCTGCTGTCACTGCTGACATAAATCAAGCTGTTTTGCACCAGCTGACGAACAGCACCAGTACCTGTGTGTTAGGATAACCTATGTTCATTCATGACCATCTTTCCTATAATAATGGGGGGGTAGTGTGAGTGAGTCTCTGTCCTCCAGAGCAGAGAGCAGTCTGGAAGTGTCTCAGTCAAACGTGACCAGACTAAAGTGACAGCTGATGCTGGATCTGTGAGCAGTGCCCTCAGCCTGCAGCAGGGCACAGTGTAGCACAATCTTAGGGATGGATCCACATTCATACTGTAGTTATGTTAAAGGAACATTTTAATTCAGGGTTATTTGCTATGGTTCTGACATTGAGCTCAATATCAATCTCCATCTGTGTGTAATGCAGACCTGTAGCCAGTGGTGGAAAGTAACGTTTACATTTACTCAAGTACTGTACTTTAGTACACATTTTGGCTTGTACTTTACCCAAGTATTTTCATTTTATACTTATCTACACTTTAACCCCACTTCATTTTGGAAGCTTTATTTACTAGTTAATTTATAAACTCAGATTTTGACACACAATGTGTATACATAATAATTCATCAGATTGGTTTAGGTTTAACCATCCAGCAGCTAGCCTGTCTCTGTTCAAAGTTCAGAGACACTCCCTGCCACAGCATTATACTGCCAAACACCTGAGCGCACCGGGAGAGCTAAATGATTAACACACATTTGAGAGACTTTGGGAAGAGACTTGTCATTATAAATCATAAATTCCATGTATTCAGTTTAAAATATACCATATAGTTTCTCATTAAAAATGTTTATAGGGAAAGGGTTTACATTTAAAAACAAGCCCAAATCCCACACCGAAAATGAGCACAGGTTGTTTATGGTTTATTGTGACAATGGTGTCCTCTATTGGCCGGAGACATCACAACACGACATTCACCGGAGATCGTGTCCCATGTGAAATCAAAGGTCAAACTAGTGTTGTGCTAACGTTTGTACGCAACTGTGTAGCTATGATAGTATGAAGCTAAATTGCAGAAACACATACATACGTGACGTGTAAAATAGGTTCCGTACTTATTTTATCTCAAACCAAAATCTTTTCCTAACCCTAAACAAGTGTTTTTGTTCCCCATTCCTTATTCCTTAGTTATTTAGTTACCTTAAAGCAACCAAGTAGTTTATTTTCATTACGTTCAATACAACATGATTCGATTAACCGTGCAACAGTTACACATCGTTCAATAGAATGGTAATATACGTCGTATTCAGTGGCAATAAACCTTAGCAATTTTTTGTGCAACAAAAGAGTGGGGACGTTCTTTAGACCTCTCAAACGAGCGGTAGATTGTCACAGGTAAATAGAGATATTCACTGTCTTAAATACTGATCTCCAGAGGCGTCCCTTGCTCCCAGTCGTTATGCTAAGCTATGCTCACCAAGTCCGGCCTCCAGCTCTGTAGCGCTTTACCCAGATATGCAATCCATATGGATCTTCTCATGTCACTCTCAGAAAGAAATCAAATGTTTTTTACCTGCAATGTAACTACACAAATCGTTTACTTTTAGTAGAAGTAAAAAGGCAGTGAGCCACCCTGCTTATTTCTTGATAGTATTTTTCCTGGCCAAATGTCCACCTTTTCAAAGCAATCAGCTTCTATTTCTATCAAATTATCTATTTCTTGGGATTGAAAACGTGAGAAATTATGAAGTTATATACTCTATTCACATCCAGGCTGTGGAGGCTGGATAGAAGTGCTACATTAATGTTCTTTTTTGTATCCCTACCAGTTTCAGACTAGTGCTTTGAATATAAGAAACCATTCAACTGGGGTGACAGGTGGCATCTTTCAGTGTGTTTGGTGCAGATCAACCTGCTGCTGGCTCTGGTGAACAATCACCAAACAGCCTATGTATTGAATCTGTGACTGAACTCCAGTGCTTCCATCAGGTGTATGTCATGTTCTGATCGCAGAGTTCAGTCGTAGCATCACATGCAGTTTGCTGTGTCATCGCAGTGTTTTACAAGCGTCCTAATGGGGGTCTGTTATGTGTGATAACACAGATAGAATGCATTACTGGAATCATTGAGTGGGATGCATGTGAAGTTAATAGCTGGAAATGATAATGTGTGGTGTGCCTCATGAATTCCTAAGGGATGAAACCTTGCTGACCTGTTAAAAATGTGACAGTTGCTTATGCAGAGAAAAATTCTGCATTTATTTGAGCGACATCATACCTGATAAAATGTTGCATTTCCAAAAAAAAATGTGCCTTAGAATTGTACAATTTATTAATTATTTATCACTACAATAAACAGTATTTTATTTTATTTTACTGTACAATATTTAATTTTACATTATGTTCTTATCTATCTTATTCTATTCACATGTATTTAGGCTCCTGCATTTACTTGGTCACTTACAACACTCCCTGCATTATTTAGCTTACTGTATTTATTTATTTTTCTGACATGTTTATAGTTCACTTCATCTGCATTACTTGCATATTGGTCTTCAACATAACCCGCACTATTTTACTCTAATCTATTCTTCTCTGTTTATTTCAAAATGTGTTTTATTGTTTTATGTCATATATATTAACGTTGCATTGTTGGAGGAACCTGGGACTTCAGATTTCCATTGCCATTTCCACACTGTAGCTGCTGTGCACATGATGATAAAACCTTTGAATCTTCATGACGTTCTTCTGTGTTTCTCTGATCAGGGATCAGTCTGGGCGTCCTGGTCAGAGAGTATGCGTCCCTCTCACAACTCCACAAGCAGTATTTCGGCTTCCCAGGAGAGATCCTCATGCGGATGCTGAAGCTGGTCATCCTCCCACTCATCATCTCAAGCATGATAACAGGTAACCTGAGCGGGATTATTACTGGCTGTACCTCTACTCATAGTGGTTTACTGCAATGTGTGTATATTGAGTTCATGTAGGCAGTTCAAACACTATCCCAGTAAACACAGTCAACAACAATCCCAATGAGCAGTGATGCAGAAGGGAATGTGAGGGCACAAACACACAAACATGTTGCGAGAAACGCAAACAAAAACACTACTACATTACATTTCATACTTTCAAAAGATAAATAATAATGAGGTCTTCTGTGGGAATTGTGATTAACATAATCTACTATTTCAAACAATAATTTAACAATTCATCAATTCATTCTCAAAGAGGTTAAAAATGATCTGATAAAAAGTAGGTAACTGAAAGGCCAAGAGAAATTCACCATTACAAATCTAAACAAAAATAATAGAAGAGAATAGTTGCAGAACAAAAATAATTTAATCTCAACTAATTTATTAATAATAATAATAATAATAATAATAATAATAACCAGATTTTTCTAAACAAAGTCACAAAGTGCTTTACATGGATTAAAAGCAGACTGTCAGAGCCAACAGAGCATGCGGTCAAAATTCCCCACCCAATGAAATATACAGTATTTGAACAATAGAAACAGTAATACAAAATAAGAAAGTAAAACAAATAGAACATGGATGTCGAATTAAACTGAGTGGTGTCATCAGTAGTTAAAAGCTTTAATACAAAAGATGAGTTTTGATTTAAAAGATGTCACTGCCAGCCTCACATTCACATTTCTCAGAGCAGTGCATCAGATGATCAGAGGCCTGTACTACGAAGCTGGATTTTCGCTTAGCCGGCTAACTTCAGGGAAATCTCGGGCTTTCCGGTCCTACGACGCTGGTTCTCTTTTTAGCAGGCTAGATTTCCATGGTAACTTATGCTGAGCGGCAAACCTGCTCCGGAGCAGGTTAGGTGGCAGGCTAAGAGATCAACTCAGTGAAAGCACCGCCTGCTGACCAATCAGAGCTCCGTGTGCGGAGTTTAAAGCTATCAAGTCATATTACAGGATAGAGGAAATACAGAAAAACTGCCGTTGCAGGAAAGACGGCCGGCCAAAATCAACTGACTGTGTGAACGTGAAAATTAATAGAATATCCCCTCCCATCTTCAGAGCAATCTGACTATTATAATATTAGCGTTAAGAAAGCTTACTTAAATATCTGCCACGACATAAGTAACCGGATCAGAGTAACATTAAGTACAGTCCGCGGCACTGTGAGTGCAGACGTCGATGTGTCCCATTATCATTCATATCATATCACATCATAATGTATCATATATTTCCTTATTTGAGTCAGCTGAGCCGTATCTGGCCGTGCAACACTCACAGTGTCACATACTGTATGCAGAAGTATTATTTTAAGCAACACATTAAGTTGACGAAACACTCGAGTCAAATTCTCCTAATTAAAGTCAGATCCACTCGTGTCTTGGACGGGGCAGTGATATCATAAACCTGTTAATGTACGCATTCAAACACTTTTTCTTTTACCAGCTGTATTCACCTTGCAGGTGCAGCTATGTGGCTTTCATCCTGGATAAAGTGTTTAAGTCATGGATGTTTAAAGTTCAACTTCTTCATATTTGACTAATATTAAAGTTCACTTTTCATTCAGGAAGTATGACGCTGCGCTGTCAGTACGCTTGTCCATGTTTGTGATTGGTCGAATGCTCCAAATACCACCCCTTTCATGTGAACGCGCACCTAACTAGATAGGACACGGCTGGCTTGAGCGATCCACTTGATAACCAGCGTCGTAGTACAGCTTAGCGAGAGCGCGTATGTTTTGGATTGGGCCAACCGGCTAACTCAAACATATCCAGGTTAGGTTGAACCAGCTTCGTAGTACAGGCCTCTGATCAGTCTGAATGCAAAACAGGTAGGATAACCGTCTAAATGTCCTTAGTTCTGCTAGCGGATCATCCAGTTTACTGTTGAGATATGTCACTCAGGAGCTGCATTACATCTTCTCTCACTAACCCCTTCAGCTCACCCTCAGCACAGCAAGGCTGATTATTCCTTGGAGAAGCAGTTTGGTTTGTTGATGACTTGGAGGATTTGTTTTTTCCACCTGCATTTCCCCTGAGTTTTCCCCACCTGCGTACCTCACTCACTGTTAGCTGGATCCTTCTCATACGGAGCCTGTGGTTATAGGTACCAGGCCCGGACCCTCCTTTACCCCCTCAGACACACAATGTGCTCAGGGAGAAGGTGAGGCCCACTAAAGCAGTACAACCAGCTGGGACTGTAATACAAATGGTCTTGTTGATTAATACAGAACTTGTCAAGGCTGTGATTTGGATAGGAAAGGATCTTGAATGGTTTTGGACTAAATCACATATTAATTCTATATGTGCAGGAGAACATTTGATTCCCTACACTTTCACCCCCTGAGGGGTTAAGGTGCAGACAGTTTTCACATCAAGCTGAGGGGCTTTGATGCATTTCATTTGGAACTTCTGTAGCGGCTAAATCATAAGAAAAAAAACAGAACATTTAACTCCAAATAAACTGCTGGTAGGGCACCAGTAAGCAAATCAGGAAAAGTGTTCAATGTCGTGGCAAAAACATCGTCTTACATGCATTTATTTAGTATTCCAATAATCCAATTGATGCTGTATAGAACAACCTGTGGATTTCCGTGGTAAAGAAACACGGCCCCTCTCTAGTGCTCCAATCCCACCACCACAGGTCTCCAATAAATACATTATCACCAGGTGCCCGAAACCGCCTTCACAATGAAACATATATAGGATTACTTTAATTAACTAAAATAATTAAAATAAATGATGATACATTAAATAAACAAAAACTGCTGAAAAATAAATGTTTAATTATAAAATAACAGAAATCAATAAATAGCTCCAACAACTCCAATCTTTCCGTGTTTCCTGTCCTCTCAACAATCGGAAAAATGCTAAAAAGGACAAAGCTGTTTTGTTGTATGTGAACGTTACTTTTAGTAGACTGGGCTGCAATGCCATGAATGTTGATTGAGTGGTTACAAATCCAGATCATTTCCATCAGAGAAATGATGTATATGCACATGGAAAAGATTGAAGCTTTTAAATAACAGCTTGATCAGATCAGTTTCCAACATCTTCAGTCTTTTCTTCTGGACCCTGGTAGGACGATCTTTTGGCGTTGATTTGAATAAAAGATTGTGCTTTTTGTCCAGGTGTTGCAGCCCTGGATTCTGAGGTGTCGGGGAAGATAGGTCTGCGAGCTGTAGTCTATTACTTCTCAACCACCATCATCGCAGTGGTTCTTGGTGAGTTTCTTCTCCTCTCTAATTCTCACAGGAACTGCTTTAAGTCTCCTGTTCATGTCAGTGAACTTAAACAGTGCTATGTGAAAGAAGTGGTTCAATGGGTGGAGTTGTCCTGACAGGAATACTGAACGCTGTCATTCTTTGCAGGGATCATTTTGGTGATGACTATCAAACCAGGAGTGTCTCAAACAGCTGATCACATCGACAGAGCTGGAATCACGCCCAACGTCACCACAGTGGACACCCTCCTGGACCTCATCAGGTGACCCCCCCCCCCCCCCCCCCCCCACCATGTGACACCAATCCCTCATAACCATGAAGTGTTAACTCATCTAGATGTTGACATGAATGACGTTTTCCCCTGATAGTTATAACTGAAATACTTGATCAGTCAGTAATCAGACTAATGGAGAAAATTACCGACTGTCCCTCCTCAAAAGTGTTCTTGGTGTTACACTAAGTTCCTAAAAAATAGGAAAGAAGTAGTGAGTTGAGTAAGAAAATATACTTCCTCTAAATGTACACCCAAACACTCCATTAAAGTGTTCCTGATACAATCCGCTCGTCACATACGGACGCTCGGCATAACTTAGGTTCAGGCCACAAAACCACTTGGTTGGGTAAATAATATGTCCCGGTTTGGGTTCAAATAATTACATTTGCTACGCATATCAAGCAGTGGTGTAATGTACAGTAAAGTAGTGGTGAAAAGTACATTTACTTTAATGGCTGTACTGTCATACGATTTTGGGTACTTGTACTTGAGAATAATTATAGTGCTATTTTATACTTTTACTACACTACAATTTGGAAGACAATATTGTGCTTCTTGCTAAACTACATTTATTTGACAAAGTTAGTGACTAGTTTCTTTACAGATTAGGATTATTAGTTTATACAACATATAAATAAACTATGATAAATAATCATGTGTAAAGATATCCAGCAGTAGAATATCAAGTTAAAAGTAGCTCCACTTTTACCAGCTGTGATTAAAACATGAATGCATCAATAATTATAATCCAGTAATCATATACAAGATTTTATATTTTGAAGCCAATACTTTTGCACTTTTACTAAAGTAAGATTTGAAATGCAGGACTTTTCTCAAAATAGAGTACTTCTTCCACCACTGATATTAAGTTAGATACGGTATGTGATTGAAGTCAGGCATTACTCAACTATAAATAAGATTGTATGAGCTCTCGCTCTTTCCCGTCCTCCTCCCTCATCCGACATGTTAACAGCAATAAAGTAAAAAGACACTCTTTACTACACTGTCAGTTTGTCTGTCTTAAAGTGTTTGTTCTGTACGCTTGGCCAAAAAGTACTTTGTAACTAGAATACAGTAGCCTTTTGATTCCACAGCTCTGAATTATACCTACCCAACTTTTAGTTTCTTGATGCAAGACAATTGCTTTTGTTGAAAACAATGTACAGCTTATACTAAAAATGTAATCTCCCCGAAACATTGTGTTGACACATTTTTGGCATCTTCCAGTAAAGTATCTTCAGATTTGAGTGTTGAGGTTGCCTCGCCTCATAGAACGTGACCACATTAACATCCTCTTTATGAATATTAAAAGCATTCTCTCCTGGATTTTGAATGGAGCCTTCTGTCTGAATGTAGGACACCTCAACTGTGTTTTTCATTCAGGCTTAATCTTGTTTTACCTTTCAACAGAAACATGTTCCCCGAAAATCTGGTGCAGGCTTGTTTTCAGCAGGTGAGACACACATCCATCTTTCATCCTTTCTCCAATGACATATCCATGTTTAAGTGTCATTTAAAGCTTAACGTGAATGTTACTCTGATGTTGTGAAATGTGGTCACCCTCTAGTACAAGACCAAGCGCAAAGAGTTGGACCCTCCCAAGGTTTCCAACAACAACACCGCCACCATCCCCCCCCTCACAACCGCTATCATGTCGGTGGTAGAGGTAGGTGTGCACACTAACCTTCTGCTGATCTAGAGAAGGCTGTTCCTTCATGCTTTAACCAGTGGTGGAAAGTAACTAAGTACATTTACTCAAGTACTGTACTTAAGTACAACTTTGAGGTACTTTTACCCTACTAGAGTATTTCAATTTCTTGCTACTTTGTACTTTTACTCCACTACAGTTCAGAGGTAAATGGTGTACTTTTCCTCCACTACATGTATTTAATACCTTTAGTTACTTTACAGATGTGGATGAATGATGTGAAATATAATCAAGTGTTAAATCAGACTTTAGTTCCACCTGGAGTAAATTCACAAGCTACCCTGCAGTATACAAAGTCATTCAAACTAGCTGCACCTTTACCAGCTTTGAGAACACTTTCATGATCAATCATTATAAAACATATCATATATATTATTCTGAAATGGACCAATCTGCACAATGACTACTTTTACTCTTGGTACTTTATTTTGATCTCAATACGCAGGACTTCTACTTGTAACAGAGTATTCGTACACTGTGGTACCTATACTTTTACTTAAATACAAGATATGAGTACTTCTCCCACCTCTGGCTTTAATACATTACTGAGCTACAGGTGCCCCAGAGTCCACCATTGTCTCCTGTTGGAAACATCCACTAACATTGGGGTTTTGATCTTTACATGACAACAGAGTGTCCTTGTTGATCCGTCTGCTGCACTTTACGGCTCGTGTTTCTGCACCTGGCAACCAGCGTCTGATCTAAATGCATCAGAAGACCCTGTAATGGGTCATAAGTGTCCATGGGTCATTGGGCTGAGATTCTGTAGAAACATTTGCACAGCGCATCAATGGCTCTTTAGAGAGCTGATGTGAGTGTGATGCAGCTTCCTGACCTGCTCTTGGTCGCTGAATGAATAACCTCCTTGTCTCCTCTCCTGGCAGAACATAACCAAGGAATATAAGATCGTTGGCTCATATTCGGATGGAATCAACGTTTTGGGGCTCATCGTGTTCTGTGTTGCTTTTGGCCTTGTCATTGGGAAGATGGGAGAAAAGGGTCGGATACTCCTGGAATTCTTTGACGCCCTGAACGAAGCCACCATGAGGCTGGTCAACATCATCATGTGGTATGTATGAGAGATCTGTCTACAGTAGAGCTGTGCATTGGAAGAATCTGCGTTACGATGATGATAGAATAGTTGCAACACAATATATTGCAAAAGTGTTTAATGCAGTCATTTCATTAAGGCAATATTTTTGGAATATCTTTATTCAAATTTATACAAAAAGATGTAATAATATAAAGAATAAATCATCATTGGCAAAACATCCTTTTTGAATGTAATCAGAACAATGGAGTACACTGAGCGGTCATATCTTTGCAAATTCAATATTGACTGAGTTCATATTTGCATGTCAACTATTAATGAAAATGTGATGGATATTTGTTTACACTCCTAATCTATAAGTATGGGTTTCCAACATATACAAGCTGCATTGTGAACACCTTATTATTCTGTCAGTTTGAAAACATGGAGGACAGAACAAATGCACTTTTTGAGTATTTTGGAGAATGAATCCTAATGGTCTGCAAGGGAATTAAACGTAGTTTGCCAAATCTGACACACTTTTTTTGTCTTCTCAAAGATAATGTATCTTTATGAGATAGGGAAACATACGTTTTACAAAAACACATCTCAACTCAAGGTCCACTTACTAGAGTTTCTGGGTTGTCGATTGCATCTGATGATCTTCTTCACCAAATGGAGTTATCAGAATCAGGTTTATTCCCAAGTAGGTTTACACATACAAGGAACTTTCCTTGGTGTATATGGTGCACATAAACACAGTTAATGAAGATACATTTTCATTAAAACTATTATAAAAAACGATTATATTATTAAAATATAGAGAAATATTAACATGAAATATAGACGTGGGACAAAATACTAATAATAAAATAAAATATGTGCGGTATTGTTATAAAAAAGGCTAAAGTTATAACATTGAGTTATGATATTAAGATCATTTTTATCAAGTATTCTCGTGGCAAACAAACATTTGTGTCAGTTGCGTACAGTTAGGGCTTAGATGAAGAGCAAATCAATACTAAATACAATATATGTCTTTGTCTTTATTCCAAAGGATTCATAATTACAAAAAAGAGCCTCCATGAAAAATGGTGACATTGCAGTTTACAATGTAACATCAATCCTTGTTACCAACAGGTGCATTGAACAAGGTCAGAACAGCGGCTGCAGAACTCCTGCTTCCCCTGCTGTTAATCATCACTTCCTGTTATAGGCCACTCTCTGCCCCCTGCCTTAAGTGCTCACAGTCTAAAGTAGTGGAGCAGTGCTATTTTCAATTCAACTGTAGTGTTGCTTAACTACTCCTAATGAAGAGAAGCTAGACCACAAACACCGTCTATCAACACTGACTCTGTCCCCATTTTCAAATCACGTCTCAAAACACATCTCTTCACACTCGCATATCCACCCTGATCATTATCCATCACACATCCTGTGTTTTATTTATGTGATTGATTTATATACTGCATTGTCTTGTTTATGTTTCTTATGCTGGTGTTATGTATTGTGTATCTTGTTTTTTGTGTGTTTGTACGACGACCTTGAGAGCCTTGAAAGGCGCCTATATAAAATAAATGAATTATTATTATTATTATTACTGATCATTAGCTTGGCAGGCTAATAAACGTAAATGGATTGTATTTATATAGCACCTTGGATAACAGGATAACCATTCCCCCATTAACATACATACATGTATACACCAATGATGGTGGAGCTGTCATGAGCAACTTGGTTTCATTGTCTTTGAGAAGCTAGAACCAGTGATTTTTATTTTAAACCTTTAAAGACAATTTACATGTGAATTATTAATCAATAATTCTACTTTTTACTGATCCTTTTTCTGTTATATGACTTATTATTGAAGATCAATTAGTCAGATTAGCAGAGCTGTGGTCTTGATTCATCAAATGTTCTATAATCTTAATAGGTTCTGACCCCCAAGTGACCACAGCTAAATGTGTTTTTTTCAGCTACATGCCAGTAGGGATCCTGTTCCTAATTGCTGCTAAGATTATCGAGGTGGAAGACTGGGAGATCTTCAAGAAGATGGGTCTTTATATGGTGACGGTGCTGAGCGGGTAAACTGTGCCATTATTCTGTATCCGACTGTTCCAGACGCCGGGATTTATGGTTGACATTTTTGGCCGTTTCTCCCTCCAGTGATACAGTAAAAGCTGAGCTCTGGGTATGCACTGATAAGGGCCAAGGACATTTAAAACTGCTCAACCTGCAGATGCAGTAATGAGCTACGCCCATGCCTCTAAATCTAAGTGACACCATTAAAGCCTATACAGTAAATCCGCTCCAGTTAGGTCACAGGGTTGGTCCAAGGTACTGTGACGACACGTGCACGTAATGTTCACACTTTGTTCAAATGTTCAGAGGCAGCTTTCAGGACCTATACAAAACCTCTCCCTGCATCATTGCTTTATGACTATGAATCACAGCGAAGGTGATTAAAAGTTTTTGACTTGATCAACAGAAAAAGCCTCGTTAATATCAAAGTAAAGTCAAATCTCTCCAAAAGTGCTTTTTTATAAGCCCTGTAGCTGCAATCTATTTAAAGTTCTGTTTATTTAAAAGACCATCAAACAGAGTAATTGTTTGGGCTCTGAGCTGAGTCAGCTAGCCGATAATAAAGAGAGTCAGAATCATTTCTAGCTGGCTTTTAGCTACATCTGAGCCTGAAAAAGAGCATCTTCTACCCTAAGTGCATTTTACCCTATCATATACATATTTTATGCTTCCAAGAAATAGTTCATCATGTCGTTAAATAACCTTAATGTGTTGTTATCTGAGAGCAAGATGTTAAGTTAATACCTAGCTAGCACCAGGACGGTTGCTAGCTTAGCTTAGCATAAAGACTTGAAGCAGACAGTGTGACCAGATAACCAATTGTCAGTCAGCAATTGTGTTGGTAGGCATTATTTGTATACTTGTGAAAAAACCAGCTAGCTGTTAATCCGTGCTTCCACTTTTAAAGCTAGACTAAGCTAACTACTTATTTTTTATAAGAAAGCAAATCATTTCCCCACATATTTAACTATTCCTTTAATAATGCCAACAGATTATGTCAACAGATTTCACATGAATGTATTAGGTTAGTTGAAAGTGAATATTTTTTTATTTAAACGTAAAATTATTGCTTTCGACTAACCTAACACAATTATGTGTAATTTCTTGACATGTTACATTTAATTAAAGTCAACTTTTTAGTTTTTTCAGTATTTAATAATGTTTGTTTTGTTCCTCAGTCTGGCTATCCACGCCACCATCTGTCTGCCACTTGTCTTCTTCGTCATTGTGAGGAAGAACCCATATACCTTCACATTGGGAATGGCCCAGGCTCTGGTGACAGCACTCATGATCTCCTCCAGGTCAGAATCTATGACACTGCTTGTAAATCCAAATCAGGAATTTTAGCATTCTTATATTTGTAAATGAAAACCATTCCAAGCCAGCTGCTCTCTTGTCCTTCAGCTCTGCCACCCTGCCTGTCACCTTCCGATGTGCCGAGGAGAACAATCGCATCGACAAGCGGATCACCCGCTTCGTCCTCCCTGTGGGGGCCACCATCAACATGGATGGGACGGCACTGTATGAGGCGGTGGCAGCCATCTTCATCGCCCAGCTGAATGACTACCATCTGGATGTGGGCCAGATTGTCACTATCAGGTACATCATGGTTACTAAGAAGCACTTCTAACTACATGTTTTATAAGACTATAAAATCCATCCATCCATCCATCTTCTCCCGCTTATCCGTGGTCGGGTCGCGGAGCTATCAGTTCCAGCAGAGAGCCCCAAACGTTCGTTTCCCATCAACCAGCTCTGACTGGGGGATTCCAAGGCGCTCCCAGGCCAGCGAAGAGATATAATCCCTCCACCTGGTCCTAGGTCTACCCCTCGGTCTCCTCCCAGCTGGACGTGCCTGGAACACCTCCCTAGGGAGGCGCCCAGGTGGCATCCTTACTAGGTGCCCGAGCCACCTCAACTGGCTCCTTTCGACGCGAAGGGGGAGCGGTTCAACTCCGAGTCCCTCCCGGATGACTGAACTTCTCACCTTATCCCTAAGGGAGACGCCAGCCACCCTGCGGAGAAAACCCATCTCGGCCACTTGTATCCGCGATCTCGTTCTTTCGGTGACCCATCCTTCATGACCATAGGTGAGGGTAGGAACGGAAATGCCCCGGTAGACAGAGAGCTTTGCCTTCTGGCTCAGCTCTTTTTTCGTCACAACGGTGCGGTAAAGCGACTGCAGTACCGCTCCCGCTGCTCCGATTCTCCGGCCCATCTCACGCTCCATTGTTCCCTCACTCGAGAACAAGACCCCGAGATACTTGGACTCCTTCACTTGGAGTAAGGACTCATTCCCTACTTGGAGTGGACAGTCCATCGGTTTCCTGCTGAGACTATAAAATCCAACTTATACAACTAATCGTAACTTATCAGGAAACATAAAACCTTGATGACAACATGTAAAAGAAGAAAAAGAAGTACATAACAAAATAGGACCAGACTACAGGTCCACTCCTTGACCTATTTATTTTCTTTAAGTCCAATCTTAATGTCTTCATTTGCACCCTATTCCCCTAATTTCTTTCTTATGTTTATTATTTTTGTTATTGTGCCCTTTAAATTATTATAATGTACTGTTATTCAGAGCATACTGAATAACTTCAGTAGCAAAAGTGAGTGTTGCTCAGACTTACAGTTGGGCTATTTCACCAACCGTCGTCCATTTGGCTATTCTCAATCAGAGTCAAATGAATCCTTTAATGTTCTTTTGATTTAGTTTTGTTCGTTTTAAGTACACAAATTAAAGCAGAGCAAATATTCAGCATTTATTCTTTCTACTCATAATTGCTCTAAGTTTTGGTTCCTTTCCTGCAATTGGGTCGTATGACGTTCTGACTGCAATCAAACTGTAGTAGAGACACCATGTGCACATTTGATTGCTGCATGTTATTCAAAAGAAGATGTTTCGTGTGTCTGTGTTGCAGTATAACAGCAACGGTTGCCAGTATTGGAGCAGCAGGAGTCCCAAACGCTGGGCTGGTCACCATGGTGATAGTCTTAACAGCTGTTGGATTACCTGCAAATGATGTCACTCTGATAGTCGCTGTGGATTGGCTGCTGTAAGTGTATCTGGTGACCTTCTGTGATTTCTTCCAAATCTTTTCTAACTGAACAGCTGTAAATGAACTTTGAGTGGTGTTTTTCAGGGACCGGTTCCGCACTATGATCAACGTTCTTGGCGATGCTTATGGAGCCGGTATTGTTCAGAAACTATCCAAAAATGAACTGGAGAGGATGGATCTGATATCAGATGTAGATGTCGCCAACCCTTTTGCTCTGGAAGCTACTTTGGATGATGAAGAGTGCGAGAAGAAGTCCTACGTCAATGGAGGCTTCACCGTCGACAAGACAGATGCAATCTCCTTCACTGAAACCTCTCAGTTCTAGCCTGCGGCTCCAGGAGCAGAAAGTGCCATGCTGCTATGGATGTGTTCATGTTTCAGCCCCATGACCAGAGAGGAAACCCATCCAAGCTTAGACATCGGCAAGAGCAGCGTCCATTATCCAAGATGATCACCCTCCATGTCGGATATTTACATCCACTAGATTAAAGTGCTTCCTTCTTACTCTCAAATTGTGCCAATATTAACATGTCACTTTTCTTTTGAATAGGAGTGATCTTTTCTTGTAAAGATGCACTCAAAAGAAGAGCTGTTAAAGTGTGTGTGTGCGCGTAAGGACAGTATATGAAGTGTGTGTGTATGTATTTTGCCATAAAGGAAATTGAATACATGTTAAAACAAAACATTAATCCTACTTTATTTGCTATTAGATAATAATTCTTACAAAAATGTCTGGATGATCTTTTTTTTGTGTGGGAATGTCTATGTCCAATAATGCACTGCTTGTATATCTATCTGTATATTTAAACTGTGCCAAACATATAAAGAGGTTTTTCACCAAGTTGCATGAAGCAATATGTTAAAGAAGTGCTAATCGCTGGCTGCAGACTGATTTTTTATGGGGACTTCACAGAGAGTGAAGATAGTCAACAAAGGCTTATGAAGTCATTGAACACTGTGAAAATGTAAGGACGTCTTTTTTTTCAGAACCAAATCACGTAAAATGATCATAAATAGTGTGTTTTAGGCAGTGTAGGGATACATTAGAGTAAACAGGTTTTGTTTGGAGAATGTCTTTGTAACACCATTTTGCCACTATACTTTCACTGTGGTTGTGGGGTAAAAAATGCTCTTAAACATATTGCTCAGTTAGATGAATGTTATAGGCATTTTTAGCTTAAACCAGACAATAGAAAAAACATGTGGGAACAATTGGTCCGCAAGTCATGTTGACATTCTGGGAAATATACTGCACATCTATGCTTTCTTGCCAAGAGTGAAATGAAATGATTATTACCATGTCATATCTGTGTTGAGCTAGGAGGGTGTTAACTTGCTAGCTAGCATAGCGCACACCAACTTTCAAATATAGAACTACTAAAACACTTTAATGTGACAGTTAGCTGTTTTTAAGGTACACTTAATGCGCCAACATGGGGAAAGTAATACTTTTCTTTTCTCACTTTCAGCAAGGAGTTGTTTTTAAAAAAGTACTGGGGTATTACTTTGATTAAAGCCACCAAAAACACGACTCCGCTGCACAGCAGCAGAGTACAGCCTCCTAAATGGAAGCTACAACAGCTTTTGGCTCATTTTCAAAGGCAACTGCTACAATAAAAATCCAATGCTGACCAGGATTAATCACAAACATAAATGATTCGTTTCAGACTAATTGTAATTATGACAAACAGTATATTTTGTAAAAAGTCAACATTTAGTCCAAGTTGGGTGCAAGACGAAAAGTCTGGTCATCACATTTTGATGTCTTGTAAACAAGTGGAAATGTAGTCCTAATGATGGCAATAGTAGTTTATCTGGCTAGTAGTTTTGAAAAACTGTGTTGGATGGACAAACGGACCAAAAGGGCCTTGCCTTTCTTAGAACGTCAGAGAAAGTCAATGCTTTGACACAAATGATACAAATATCTGTACCTATGTTAATGCTCTCTGGCTGCATTGTTATTTGTGATGCTTGTGGTTTTACGCTCTTTTATAAAATGTATGTCCATGTCTATAACCGAGAGCTGTGTATTTGACTCCATGCAGCAGCTACATGCTCTGATGCCTGCACATGCTCATATTGTATCGTATTTAAGCATGGGATGAGTGGTGGAGAGTTGTTTGGTGGAGTTCCCTTGAACAAGATATGACATGGGACCAACCGTGTTATTGCTAAGGGTTTTCTGTTGTTCTATGTATGCCATGTCCTAATCAATATCAGTGTTTTCAAGGTAAAGTAAAAAGAGTCCTTTTACCTTCCATAATGACAAGACACATGTTATCCATCACATGCTAACAGAGGTATGCATTGTACAACAGACTCAGTAGATCTACTTCTTCAATGTAAGATAACTTAGCTTGGTTCTTAGATTGTGGTAGATATGAAACCGTCAGAGTAGTTTACAGCACAATATCACACTGTACGATGAGTTCTATTTTAAATTGGAAGTCAGAATATCCCCGTGGGTCATCCCTAATTTTCCAATGTTCCTCATTGTAAGAGATTGGTACGAGCTTTCTGAATTGAAAAAGAAAGAAGAGAGATGGACATTTGAAATACAGCTTAAAAGGTAAAAGTCAATTTGGCCTCTGTCGAGATATCAATGTCATATTAAGAGGATATTAAGCTGTGATATTTTCTTTAGCTGCTGTAAAGTACTGTTCCCAAAACTGCACCTAATGTCCATAATTAATTGTTATTGGCTAGGTTAGCGTAGATAATTAGGGACTGCAAACGCTACACTTAAAAATGCCTTGCTAGCTAGGCTAGACATGCTAATTTCCATGGTACAGAAAATGACAGAGGATTTCCTCTGCCTGTGGTTGATAACTGTTCCCAAAGCAGCAGCTAGCATCTCAATGCTTTGCAATGTTAGCTGCTACTCTTTCCCATGTGTCCTTACCAAGTATCGTGCAGATGTTTCTGTGTTTTTGAGGTCATGCAGTGCTGAAAAATCCTAAGCCTATTTTCTGAATATTAAAAAGTCTAATGAAGTAATAGTGTTTTCAGAGTGCTGTTTGGTGGGATTTCACTTGTCCACGTTTCCTTAGTGGATTACTTGAGCTTTCATGTTTAAAGGGTTGACTTTTCCCAAAAGTAAGAATGTCCAAATCCATTGCTGGAATAAGAGTCTAAGTCTCAGTGTCTTGATTTTAATCGTCTCTACACTGCCAAAAGGGCCATATTTGAATTAAAACATGGGTGGAGGTTGGTGCTTGTGTGTCATTGTATATTGATCAAAGATGACCCAGAAGCCCTCGCAAATCAGGTTGTATTCTACATTTCAAAAGCACACCGTCATCAACCAACCCCGTCTTTGTTGAAACAACTACTTGAGTAAGTACAGTATGTGAATCAACATGTGCTATGTAATGTGTAACTGCAAGCAAATAAAAGAAAGTTGCTAATGAGTTGTCATATTTTCTTGTTTATATTTTTTAGTAATGAACCGAAACATATTCTGCTAGTGTTGGAACATGATTGCCTCTTCTTTGATATAGAAATAAGGGTCAGCGCTTTGAAACAAATCCAGAAACTCATAAAGAGAATGCAAGTTTTGATTCTACAAGATGGATTGTCTGATTCATTCAAACTCATTAGCTGACTTTATTCGATGTGGGACTTTTTGTTTGACAAAACAGACCCAACTCAAGCTTGCATGAAAAACCTACGACATAAGTTAACCTTCTCAAGACCATGCAATATGGTCTATTCTTAAATTCGTTTTTATCAGTTCTTATATTTGGATTATCTCAGTGTACCCATGTTAGTCTCTCCAATTACAATTATTGTACAATTTCTGACGAAACATGCCGAAACAATCAATCCAACAATTGTTCGGATAAGACTTCAGCAGAGATTTGCTGGTTAGGGAAGCTGAAGGTAGGCAGGGTTATTACAATTCTTTCCATGTATTGAATCTCTCAACTCTGTATTGAAGTATGCTTGTTGGCTCTGCCTTTGAGTATGGCTTCATTAAACAGGCATTCACACTTTTTCCAACATAGAACATTCTTTAATCACTTGTACAGTAAACTGTCTGTTGAAAAACTCAAAAGGGGCATTTCAACACCAACTAAAGCAGCCTCACCTGCTAGTTCCAAAAATGTCATATTTACTGAATTATTTCAAGACTTTGTTCAATCTGCCCTGCTTTTAAGGCCTATAGCTTGACTGCTTATTACACCAAAATGTGTTTCAGCACTCATTCTGCAATAGATCATAATGTTCCTGATAGAGCTGGTGCTTAATGCCTCTCAGACATAGTTAGAAGCTATTTCTCTGATATATGGCAGTAGTTCACACAGAGCTGCAGCACCACACACACAGTTCACCTTTAATGACCTTCAGGATTTACCTGAGGACTCCACAATGTTAGCTAGAGAGAATTAAGGGGGAAAAGGGACTTGGGAATTGCCTCCTGGCTGTGTTCAAACAGAGATATAACAATGAGTTTCAATTCCAAAAGGTTTATTTTAACATGAAACACATTATTTTGCCACTCATTGATACAGTGTGTGTGGACATATATTAAGTCACTGCAGAAAAAATACCTCTCTGTACACACAACAGGAGAGTCGTGACATCAGAAGACAGAATTGGAAGGTGACAGTCTCTTTCCCTAACGGGGAGGAATAAGATAGACATCACAAAGTGTTTAACAACAATACAGCTTTAGGGTGGTAATGAATTGGCATTTGAGGTAAAGTTGGTATACAGGGTATACAGTACATGAGGAAAAATAGGGGACTTAGTGGTAATGATGATGGTTAAAAGTCCTCCACAGGCACATTTTTAAACCTTACAATTTTTGTGAATGCTACCCCAATTGTATTACTCTACTGGCTTGCATTGTTTTTGCTGTAAAAGTTTGCTTAGTCTTAACAAGGTAGCTGCTCAAAGGGTGTTTGATTGCCAACAGAATTCTGGATCTGTAGTACTAAATGCAGCTGCTACCAGGCAGCGGGTGAGGCTCAGGATAGGGAAGGATACTATTTGACCAACTAACATACTTGTTTTAAACACAACAGAAGATGCTATTATGTTTATCACAGCAAATATATTGCACCTACAGTATATTGGCAACAATACTGCACAGGACATCAGCTACAGGGGACTGGATGTTTGACGAACGAACAACAATAATAACAATAATATATAAAAGCGAAAGAAAAGATTCAACAATGACGGGCTAATATGCTACAGTTACATAAGTGAAATGAAGGTTACTAATTGTTTAGCATTTTACAACAAAGCAAACTGAACAAATCAGAACAGAATCAAGTAATCAAACAGGAGACAGAGACATACCACAGGGAGTGAACACTTTTCAAAATAAAAACTGGAAAACAGATCGTGACAGTTACTGTGCAAACATACAGTCCATGTACCTACACCCTACTAACTGCAGCCCGAGGAACCGAGCATGTGACAGAACTTCAGCAGTATATTTTGAGCTTGCGCCACTAACTGAGAGTAAAGATGCAGCCCGTGAGACAAGGACTAGTTTGTTAACCAGTGCTGTTTGTTAAGATTAACTTTAGTTGTTGCCATCACAGTATTCATTCTAAACTCTATATTCAATGAGACAATGGAGACACAGAGCTGGTCCACCTCACCTTTCAGAGTCTGGTCGGGTCATAGTGTTGGTCCTGGAGAGATGGACCTCCTGGCTAACACCTCGTCTACCTCACAGTCTGTGGCCCCCTACAACACATTGAAAGTCATATTATGCATGTGGTGTCCTTAGGCAAGGCAAGGCAAGTTTATTTATATAGCACCTTTCAACACAAGGCAATTCAAAGTGCTTTACAAAAATGAAAGACATTAAAAAATGGCATTTAAAATCAGTCATTAAAAAGCAAAGATAATAAAATAAACATTAAAAGAAAAAATACATGGATAAAAGTTACAGTGCAGTTTAAGATTGAATAGTTCAATTAAAAGCAGCGGCAAAAAGAAAAGTCTTCAGCCTGGATTTAAAAGTAGTAAGAGTTGCAGCGGACCTGCAGGTTTTCTGGGAGTTTTGTTCCAGATTTGGAGCATAATAACTGAACGCTGCTTCTCCAGTTTAGTTCTGACTCTGAGGACAGAAAGCTGACCAGTCCCAGAAGACCTGAGAGTTCTGGATGGTTCATCATTTAGCAGTAGGTCAGAAATGTATTTTGGGCCTAAACCCATTCAAAGCTTATAACCAGCAACATATTTTGAAATAAATTCTTTGACAAACAGGAAGCCAGTGTAAAGAACTTCAGAACAGAGTGATGTGATCCACTTTTCTTAGTGTCAGTGAGGGAACCAGTGGTAAAGACTTCAGAACAGGAGTGATGTGATCCACTTTCTTAGTGTCAGTGAGGACTCGAGCAGCGTTCTGAATCAGCTGCAGCTTTCTAATAGATATGTTAGTGAGACCTGTGAAGACACCATTACAGTAGTCCAGTCTACTGAAGATAAAAAGCATGGACAAGTTTTTCCAAATCCTGCTTTGACATTAGTCTTTTAATCCTAGATATATTCTTTAGGTGATAGTAGGCTGATTTAGTAACTGTTTTAATGTGACTGTTGAAACTCAGGTCAGAGTCCATGACTACACCTAGATTTATGGCTTCATCTGTTGTTTTGAACATTGCAGACTGAAGCTCAGCGCTAACTTTTATACGTTCTGCTGCCTTGGCTCCAAAAACCATTACCTCAGTTTTATCTTTGTTTAATTGGAGAAAGTTCTGACACAATCCACTCATTGATTTGTTCAATGCACTTACTCAGTGTTTAAACTGGAGATAGTCTCCTGGTGAAAATGGTTATGTGAATGTGGGTGTCATCCGCATAGCTATGGTAACTTATTTAGTTGTTTTTCATTATCTGAGCCAGTGGTAGCATGTAGATGTTAAAGAGAAGAGGCCCCAGGATGGAGCCTTGAGGAACCCCACATGTCATTCTTGTCAACTCAGATGTGTATTTACCTATAGAAACAAAGTTGTTTCTGTCCTTTAAGTAGGATTCAAACCAATTTAGAACTGTTTCCGAAAGTCCCACCCAGTTTTCCAGTCGGTCTAGTAATATGTTGTGGTCAACAGTGTCAAACGCAGCCCTGAGATCTAATAATACTAACACTGAAGTTCTGCCACTGTGTTTAAGTGGATGTCATTGAATGACTGGAACACATCCAAAACAGTTATTTAAATGCAAGAAAATTACTCAACTGTTGAAAAACAGGTAAGTTCATTCCTAGAGCTACTTATGTGTTAGGAAAAAATACTGAATGTACTCCAATATCAGAGTCCACATGATAACAAAGGCCCCAACTGTAGCTGTGTACATGACAGGATGTATGATTACCTAGAAGAGCATCAGTACTGTTTTAGACATATGATAGCTATGTGATTAACATGATGATTCAGCCTCTATGGAGATAGACATATGACAAGCATGATCATTTCTGACGTGGGTCCTTAGCTAATCTGAACAAAACATTGAATACTGCTTTGAACCGGTATTCCTCCATCTTGTGACTGTGTAACTCCCTCTCTTGTATATCAGCATGTGAAGGACACTGTTCAGGAACTAGTTGCACCAAATGCTCTGTATGTGATGACTACTTCCATTCTTGCAAGGATACTAAATACATGTATCCTGATATGAGCTCAAGCCGGTGACGAGTGATTATTTTTCTAACATTATGCAATACAGTTGCAAGGTCTACAGAGGAGAAACGTGCCGTGCAAATTCAAAATACACAGCAAAGATTACATCAGTATACGTTTTCGATTCAAGCAGAATCAGATAAGGATACAGGCTTCCTACTAAAATGTGATGTATTAATGAAACCTGTAAACAGTGGCGGCCGGCCCATAGGGGCCTTCCCACATTAAAAATAAAAATAAATATGTATATTATATTTAAAAAATATATTTTTAATTTTAATTTTAATTTTTAATAATATATAATCGGTATCAGTAAAATGTATAATCTACAATAAAATCTCGTTTAAAATTGTGTTACGATGTCTAAAGTTACTGATAAGTCACATGTTTCCTGCCTGGCCTTGCCCATGTATCATTACTCCTCTCGTCTGGGCGCTGTGCATAGCGCCCAGACGAGAGTGCAGCAAGTGCAGCAGAAGCCAACTGTTGCTATCTTTAAACTATGCCGCCGAAACATAATTTCAGCCAATCAGCGTCGTCAAACCTGATGGTCACAGGGCTCCTACGTGAGCGCCCGGTGCAGTCTGTGAGTTGTTTGGACTCGTATCCAAGGAGACAAAACAGGAAGCTGTCATACACTCTGGAAGCTACCATTAGCAGCTAATGAAAACTCAGTTTTTGACATAAAAATGGAATTATGGATCATCAATCATTTTTCAAAGTGACAGACACATTGGATTAACCTATGGATTAACCTTCAGCTGCGTTTTTCTCGTTTTTGATCAGAATTGTTATTCTGCAAAAGGTGAGCATATCTCCGTGTTTTGCTACCTAAAGCTACGTCGTGTGATGTCTGTATTTGCTTCCCCTGTCGCGAGTTCTGATCGCTCAGTGATGATACTTATATTTCTAGAATCTGTGGAATCTCAGCTTGTAAGCTTGTTTGTGCATATCCGATATATCGATTGATTTATACCTAGAGTGCGTTAGCATTTTTTCGCTCAGGGCTCATTTAGACGCTTCTTGTGAGACTTGTGTTTTGTTCGGTAAACATGGTTCATCATCAGTTAGATGCGTTTCCTCTGAGTAGGACACATGAATAGTTTTTATTACATTTTAAGAAGCCCTGAGACACAGTTTCGTGAGAAAAAAAACGGGGGAAAAAAGCCCCTTAACAGGTTAAATGGGAATTAAATCAGTGTTCCCAAAGCCCCGGTGTTCTGCAGTTTGTGTGGGCCTACTGTACTGTTGCACAGTTTATGCTGTAGAAACTATGTCCAGGACAAGGTGTTTGGAAGTTTTGGAAGATTCATAGCTAACCACACTGAAGTTGAGGAGGTATTGATCAGTCTTCTCATATTTTTAAGCCTCAAATTGTCCTTCCCCCCCTCTAACATCACCAGAAGTCATAATTTAAGGGGTCTTTTCTCAAAAAAAATTACCGGGGGAGCATCCCCCCGGACCCCCCTAGTATTGTTTGATCACCATTTCCACAGCCCCACCTAAAATATTTTCCACCAGCCGCCACTGCCTGTAAAGTATAAATTAAAGTAATTTACCTAACATTACAGGGATGCAAACTCATCAGGTATGAAAAAGGTGACAAGGATCCGAGCCCCCCGACCCCCATATCGGCTTTAAAATTAGGAATAACAGAGGATTTTAGCAGTCAGAACAACTAAAGCAGTTAATAATAACAGAAACGCCAAAGAGTCACATCTAATAGAAATGTATAAAAGCATTTATTTTAATTGCAGCACTGTTGAGCATTTTGAAAATGTATTTTCATGCCTCTGTGCAAGGCTTAGTCTTTCTATCTTTATAGCCAGTGGTGTAAAGTAACTAAGTTCATAAACTCAAGTACTATACTTGGGTACAATTTTGAGATACTTGCACTTTATTTAAGTATTTCAATGTTTTGCTACTTTGTTCTTCTTCTCCTCTACAGTTCAGAGGTACATGGTGTACTTTTACTCCTCTACAGTTCAGAGGTACATGGTGTACTTTTACTCCTCTACAGTTCAGAGGTACATGGTGTACTTCTACTCCTCTACAGTTCAGAGGTACATGGTGTACTTTTACTCCTCCACAGTTCAGAGGTACATGGTGTACTTCTACTCCTCTACAGTTCAGAGGTACATGGTGTACTTTTCCTCCACTACATGTATTTAATACCTTTAGTTACTTTACAGATGTGGATGAATGATGTGAAATATAATCAAGTGTTAAATCAGACTTTAGTTCCACCTGGAGTAAATCCACAAGCTACCCTGCAGTATACAAAGTCATTCAAACTAGCTGCACCTTTACCAGCTTTGAGAACACTTTCATGATCAATCATTATAAAATATCATATATATTATTCTGAAATGGACCAATCTGCACAATGACTACTTTTACTGTCGCTACTTTAACTATATTTTGATGAGAATACTTTTCTACTTTTACTTGAGGAACATTTGAATGCAGGACTTTTACTGTAACAGAGTATTCCTACACTCTGGTACTTCTACTTTTACTCAAGTACAAGACCTGAGTACTTCTACTTTTACTCAAGTACAAGATCTGAGTGCTTCTACTTTTACTCAAGTACAAGATCTGAGTACTTCTACTTTTACTCTAGTACAAGATCTGAGTGCTTCTACTTTTACTCAAGTACAAGATATATACTTATACCACCTCCGTTTATAGCCTATGAAAAAAACTATTTTTGATAAGGCTAAAGCTAACGTTAGCAGATAGTGACATTGTATGCTAGTTAGCTAGCTCAACGATTCATTAAATAATATTGCGACAGAAAAACTTTCAGTGCACATCACGCTCTGCCGCTCCGACAGGTGAACACCTGAACGGCCCGTTCTAACAGCTGTTCACCAGCGGTCCAGTCTGTGCCACGGTGACTCCGGACCGCACAGTTAATATTAACGAACGCACCCGTAGGTAATGTAGCTGCTGAAGCTAGACCCTCATCCCGGAGCAGCAGAGCCTTATTATACATCCATGAGCAGAGCCGACAGGCAGGAAGACTCGAGCACACAGCTCGCGCTGCATTATAATATATAAAAAAAGAACACCATGCGTGTCATGATGGCACATAACAGCTCGCGGCCGCAGATTACTCCGGGTCCCAGACCCCCCCCATACCCCAAAAATATTTTTATTGCAGATCTACATGAATCACACAAACGACCTATTTTGGATTCAAAACGGCGAATTTCGCCGAAAGGTGACAAGTTTGCATCCCTGCATTAACTGTTATGAATAAAGGCTTGGTTCCTAATACAGTTGATGCAAATGTATTTGAAAATTGAAATGTTTTCGTGAAGTACTTTAGTTATGGAGAATAAGATTTAAAGGAACATTGTTGTGTCTCGTCAAATGTGTTAGTTATGTTTATGTATTATGTCTGTCATTTTCATGTTTTTTTCACGTCTGGTCATGTCTGTTTATTTAGGTCCCCCTTGGTGTTTTTTCCCGCCTTCATCAGTGTCTGCCCCGCCCCTGATTGTTTCCAACTGTTCCCACTCACCTCATGTTTAAATAGTCCTGTCTCTCCCCTGTCCTGTGTCAGTTCGTCTTGTTTGTTTCCCGAATGGTCGTGCCAAGCCTTGGCTCAGAAAGGATCACTTTCACTCATGTCAGGTTTTGTTATTTGTTAATTTGTAGGCTTAAGTTTTTCTTAACGGGCCGTCTCCACGGCAGGCGTTAAAAAAATCTTGAAACGCTTCTGCCCATTTCACTTTGAATGGGCGGTGACGTCACTTTTTTTCGCTTTCGCCGAAATGCATTGTGGGCAGGCGAGCGGAGATTCTCAGGATTTTCAAGATCCAAAGTTGAAACAATGTTCAACTTTTGAAGCTGAAGAGGAAGCGTCAGCCAATCAAATCCCGTGTACTGCAAATCTGACAGTTCAAGCTCTAGCCAATCAAACGGCGTGTATGCTGGGAGAGCCAGACCGCAGGTCATTTCCTCATATTCCAAAAAATGGAGGAGAAATTAGTGGTAGCGAAATCAATCACCCGGTGCTTTATGACCAGACCCCTACCGGGATATAAACCGGAGGATGCCAGGCCATGGAGGCGAGGTGGGCAGAGGACAGTGGTATGTTTCGCCTGTTTTTGGGGAGTTTATATCCGTTTACTTCGGGCTTTTTTTGGCTTCGTATGTCGCGGGCGGGAGATTCATGTGATTGGTTGATCGCAAAAAAATCCCCAAGCCTCAGATACGCCCACCTCAAGATTTTTTAACGCTGCCGTGGAGACGGTCCGTTTTAGTTCTCTTTTTGTTATGCTTAGTTTTTTCCCTCCTTGTGAGCGCTTTTTTGTTTTTATTCCAGAACCTACTCTGTTAAGAGGGATTTACGTGATCTTTGAATTAAATATTTACATTCTTTGTTACATTCAAGACTTTGTCTCCTGGGCGCGCATTTGGGTTCATCAGTTTGTGCCGAGGTCCTGACAGAAATTCTCATAGAGATTACCACGAATGGCACTCGGCCCCCTTAAACAAGGAGAATCCAGGTAAAGGCAAAGACAGGGAGATTCCTGTGAGACAGCTATCAACCCACTGCAACTTGCAACAACTGAACTGAAGACGTACATGTATAGTAGCGTGAGTATATACACCAGAATTAACTACATTCTAATGTGATATCTAATATGTTATCTATTACTTACAAGGCGAGTCGGCGTACAGCTTTAGGGTTGTGAGAAGTCCCCGAACACGCTCCTGGACCTCTTCCCATTCTCTGTGAGAGCTGGACCAAGACCTGGACATCATTACCATTATCATTAGGCTACGTGTCATCTACATACACCTGTTTGCAGTACAAGTCAGTAAGAAGTCTAATATACAGTATTCCATGATGTGATTAGTTAAGCAAAACGAGCTAGGCTAGCTAGCTTAATTTTTGATGTTGTAGTTTAGCTGACTTTTACTCTGAAATAATCAGCTAGCTTAAACTTTGATGGAGGTTATCTATTGGCGTGTTTCCACTACAGCGAGGAGCACGGTTTTTAAGAGGGCTGTGACATCAGCGGCCCGTTTTTTAGTTGCGTTTCCACTTGGACCTAGTACCGGCCGGCGGGTCCTAATTCACAGTTTTTCTGGCCTCATAAAATCGTGGTTCTAGAGCCAGAGACAACGAGGCTGGAGTCGGGCTGAGTATGCCTGAGTATGGCTAAACTAGAGAGAATCGCTGGCAAGGGGGCTACAACTACAACAAGATGGACATATTTGACCGTGATTTAATTGTAATACACGTTTCAAAATGATGCCGAAGTAACAACATACTGATACCGGTTAGTAAAAACCATGAATTAATGCTTTGACAAGTCTGCAGACAGACGGCAGGCGAAAAACCTTTTAAAATGCGTTGTTTTCTAAATGGAGATTGGCTACAGCTAACGCAGTAGTATAGCTCCCGACCGGTCCACACTCACAACGGCCTATACAGACATAAATAAAGCAGCGACGTATTCGCCATGACACAGACAGTCTGTGGTTTGTAACTTGTTTCACTTTTGTCTAGTTTCTGAACCAGATATGAGGAGCTGTGAGCTCTGAGTGCTAACAGCTAACGGCTGTGTTGTTTTTCTGGGGTTCTCATTGAAGATGACGTCACGGCTCCGCCTACACTGCGTTACTATAGATACTACCCCCAGTTCCTAAACTGTAATGGAAATGCGCCATAAAGTGAGCCAGTCCTAACGAGGCCTAGCCATACCGAAGCGGGGCCGAGCGAGGCCGTGTAGTGAAATGCACCATATCTTGACTTTAAATAGAGGTAAACTAGCTTTGTTTTTGATGGAGGTTAATCTCGCTTAACTTGAAAAAGAGTTTGGCTAGCTTAACTTTTGTTTGAGTTTAGCTGTCTTGACTATGGATGGCTCTTAGCAAGCTTAACACCAACAACAGTGGAAGAAAGGTTATATAATGTCTGCATCTTAATATTTAATATAATGTGCAGTTATAAGTGTTTTATAAATCTTGTATTTTTATATCTTTTGACTATATTCTCTACCTTTGTCACAAAGTGAATAATTGTACCATGAAGACAATATTTAAATGTAGAAGAAAGAAAAGGACCTGCTTGTGCCTGGCTTGTTCCCTGTAAGACCCCCACACTCCGGAGGGTCCGGACCCTGGTGGTAGTCAGGTGGGTCTTGTGTTTCTGAAGAGGCTGGAGTCATCTTGTGATATCCCTCCAACCTGACAGGAAAGCAAAGTAGTTTGTTACAGTTAGCTTCTGTCAATGATAGATAACCATCCTACAGTATAATGCATCTGCATCATACTGCTAGGTTAACCATACTCTGAACTTCATCTTATTACCCACATAACTTCCTGGTAAAGATGCCACAAAGAAGAAAAAACAATTGTTCCTACCAAACCATTGGATAAAGACTTTCTCCTGACGGTTGGAGAGTATCTCACTAAAACAAAAAAAACAAAAGATGTTTGTGATTTACAATAGACTTATATATACTCAGACAACAGGTAAATACATGTTGGTAGGTCAGAGTCATCAACAAACCATAATGATGTCAACAAAGCAGTAAAGCCATAACGTTTTACAGCTTTTACGGTAAATTGTGTGGGACTTATCAATCTTCAGTAGCATCAAAACCATCATATGAGGATTATCTACCAATGGATGAAGACCTGGTCAAAGGTGAAGAGGAGCTGGTAAACATTGCAGAGTGGGGGTGCGGGACATATCCACTGGCTCCAGGCCACGAAGACAGCATCTAAACGCAGGAGAGTGATGATAGGGTGAAATCCAGGTCAAAGTTCTGCTGGGGTTAGACCGTTTTATTGTGGTAAGAAAACAGGAGACAGCTCGTATCCCATCATCAAATATAAAATGTTCCTGAAATGGATGATGAGATGGTAATATAATGGTAATAATTACCAATGCTAGCTCAAAGGGCATTTTCTTTCTTTCACCCTTCCTGTCTTTAAAATTGGTACACATGTACTCCAACTAATACATAACAACTTGGAGGAAACTTGCGCAATTGGATGCTACAACAAATCAGAAATTGATATTTAACCTAAAAGTGAGGGCATAGAGTTTTGTTTTGTTACTATTTGAATTTTTTACCACAAAAGAAGTAACACCATTTAAACCAAATGTTTCCTGCTTTAATCTCGGTTCACTTATTCTTAGCATGGTGTCTTTCGAGCAGCTGACTGAGAATGTAGGACAATAAAGACACATTTCTTAAATCATTAAAGGATGACCACCACCATTGGAATGCAGTAATTGGCATGGTACCTGCAGGAGAGAGGTACAGGTCGATATCAGTATGTCTAGAAAAATTACTCCGGTAAGGTCAAAGATAGTGAAATTAAGAAGTGAAGAAAAAATTATTGTGGAGGAGTTTTGATTTTTATGTTACACTTAAGTTGCTCTGCAGAACAGCTCTGATAATGACTTTGTGATGTATATTTTTAAATATTATATTACACCCATACTTAAGAGACTTGTCGTTTTAGAGGGAGTGTGGAAAGAGATCTGATCTAACCGTGTCAGGTTTTTCTCCCACAGGAGCAAAACATTAAAAAATAGTCCCGGATAAATGCTGTTAGAGCTGGTACAAATACATGCAGAGGGCCAGGTCTCTACATATACACAGGGGTCCATGAAGCACTCAGATATTGTACATTAGTAAAAGATGAACTACTACACTGTAAAAATACTCAGTTAAAATTAAAAGTCATGTATTTAAAATCTTACTTATATATAATATCTTAAATTACTGGATTATGATTGTTGATGCACTAATGTCTTCATCACAGCTGATAAAGGTTAATTTGAATAACTTCATCTACTACTGCTGAGTATCTATATGATTATATATGATAGTTTATTTATATTTGAATCTGTAAAGTAACTAGTAATTCATTTAGTTAAATAACTGTAGTGGAGTAAAAAGTGCAATATTGGCTTCCAAGATTTAGTGGAGTAGAAATATGAAGTAACATAAAATAAAAATACTCAAGTAAAGTACAAGTACCCCACAATCCTACTTAAGTACAATACTAGAGCAAATGTACTTCAATACATTACACCACTGCATATACACCAACACACTTCTTAGTGATGATGAGACTGAATGTAAACTCGCACTCATCATTCTTTTTATTGAGTCTCCAACCTTGGTACCGGTGAAGCATTATATCATTGGAGAAGAGAAATGTGAAAGGGGTATTAGTTTCAGATACAAGCCAAGAAAAAACTGCTGTGTGGACCTAGATCAGCTCTCCTCTGCCATCTGCTGACTGGCGATGAAAGAAAACATCTTTGTTCATTTTGGGATCAAGATGTGCTGTTAGTGCTTACATGCTGTGGGGGCGAGTCCAGTCTGAGCCGGGCCAGGCTGAGCCGGGCCAGGTGCTGTGAGTTGGGGGGCAGGGACTGGGTTCTGAGGAGGAACGGTGGTGACCTGCTGGTTCTTTCTCTGGACGCTCTGACTCCTCGTCTGCTTCCCAGGGCTGGAGGCTGTCTCCTCTGAGGAGAGCAGCTCCTGGGTCTGCTGCAGTGTTTCCTGTTCCTCTTCATCAGTGGTCTCTGGGGAAAAAAGAGTGGATGTTTCAAAACTTCTGTTCACCAATAACAGAAGGGCTGGGCGTCTGAGCAGTCTGTGTTGAACCTTCTGCTACAGTAGAACCAGAGGAGCTACATCTTGTTGTTAAAGGTCCCATGTCATGCTTTCCCGGTTATCACCCGTCCCCTTGTGTGTTATGAAGGTTTTTCTGCATGTAAACGGTCTGCAGAGTCACAAACCCTCAAAGTACACCCTGTAGCGAGTAAAACTCTAACACAGAAAAGACCTGTCTATGCTGCCCCAGAACGCCTCGTTGGAGATGTCTCTTTTTCCATTGTTTACTTCTTGGGTATAGTGACGTATTTGGGTATAGTGACGTTACGTCTGCGGAGCCGTTACGTTTGGACCAATCTGCGGACTTCCTCACACACACACACTCGGCGGGACGTTGCGAGGCTTGCTGCTGCGAGGAGCGGGACACTGTGAGCTGGCTCACTGGTGTGGGGTCGGCGAGACAGCGAGACACCGCGGAACTCAGCCTGGGCACACACACAAACTCCCAGCCAGGCTGCGGGTGTGTGTGTGTTTCGGGCTGGGCTTCGATGTGTCTCGCTGTCTCGCAGACGGCCACTGGGCTCACAGGGAGGGGGGGGCAGGAGCTCCAACAAGCCGTTTAGGACAGAGAGTGAATACACATACTATACAGAGATGCTGTATGAGAAACCAATGTGAGTTTGGAACATTGAACAATGTAAATCTATTTTAGTAGACCTCAACAATGGAATTATGATCAGTAGAAATGGCCATGACATGGGACCTTTAATATCTTTTACCAGAGATTTGCAAAGGTTTTGTAAGCCTTTGTCTTCTCCTAACTTGACCATACTGACCATATAGCACTGACAATAAATGTGAGGTGAATGGGAAGTGGACTGTGTACTTGTGTTAAAAAACAACAGGAAGTAGGTAATTTAAGTTTGAACAGCTGATGTGACCTCATATGTCAAATATCACACTACTTCTTCCCTGACTCCTTAGTCAATTAAATGTGAAAACACAACGGCACACATATTTGTAGATTCGCTGAGACCTATTCTTTCCAAGAGATCATTATATGTACAAAACGGGTAAAATAAACCATACAGGTTTTTAGGTTTTACTTCACTATCAAAGTAACCCATTACAGTTGCACATCCATTGGTCCATTGGTAGCTATTTGCCAGTTCCAATTTGCAGTTTTTCATTATTATAGGAATTGATGTGTGCTAAATATAAAAAATCAAATATAAACATATTATAATTGTTGCTAAAATAATAATAACTTTGATGCCACTGGTTTTATGTGCTGGTCTCCTGCTGACAAAATCTAACCTGGTCCAGTTTCTGTGTTGTTTCAGATGCAGTTAGATGCTGTTTGATGCATCATACATCATGTCTGCAGTTATAGCCATGCCATATATTCTTTACCATGGTTATATTGGGGTAAATGATCATCTCTGCATCCGCTAGGCACTCAATGATGGTTGTTTTGGTGGAAAACTCCAACCTAGGAGCAATACCCTGTTAAAAAAGGAGAGGAAGTTGTTGCACCATAATCACAATTACCTGCAAATATCAAACTTCCTGATCTGTGGTCGCAAAATTATAATATATCTGTTGGGGAAATATTTTCCAAGGCCCATAACTTTGACCCAGTTTATCAGTTCAAACTGTCCTGACTGAGCACAGGCACCTGTAACCTTGGCTGCTGTGCTCTCAGTGTTCTGTCTCCCTGTTCCTGCCTGTTGGCGTCAGCTGATAGAGGTGTTATGGTTCTATCTTGTTATGCACAATGTTGATTATTCTCTCTGAACTAGCTAAATACATGGGTCTGGGGTAGAGTTCTTCAGAATTGACGTGGCAACTCTACCGTGAAGTCAGAACCTCTGACTCTTTGACTTGTTTTGTGAATTCTCCGGCCGAAGCTCCAAATAAACTATCAGTGTTTGACATCAAAGCTCCAGCTCTCCCCGTGTCTCCTTTGAGTTGGTGACTCCTCCTGCATTGCTACACAGAAGTTTCCCCCACAATATCTAACACACCATTTAGGAATACTCTCTATTTAACTCTCCTATAGAGCACATGGAGTACATGCACATGCTGTAAATATTATAGTACAGTTTTTATTTAACTGGGACTTTTTAGGCTTACTGAATTTAACATTTTAAGTAATATTGGTTGGTCAAAAGTGTAATCTCACCTACAGTATAGTCTGTATAGCGTGGTTACTCAAAATCAGACGTAATTGTCCCCAATGAAACCCGTTGAAAACCAAAACTTCTTATCCCATCCTAAACACAGCATAACACATGCATTATATTATGCCAGCCTTTAAATCCAGAGCCCTGGGTTCAAAATTGTAGTTTTATATATTTTCCACCAGTTTAAGCCACTGTCGCAAATGCAGCCTGTTTTTACAATTTCCTGCACAAACTAAAAACACATTAAAAACCAGTGGTAATTAATGACATATCTGTGTGTGTTTTTGACTCAACCAAGGACATCACAGCAGCTTTCCTTAATGCAGTGACCTACTGGAAAGTGAGGAGCTCGGGTCATCAGGACCTCTCGGTCCACTCCGGAGGACGAGGGAACGAGTTTAGGCTCCGGGAACAAGAAGTGTCGAGCATCTTCTTCAAAGCAGGCCAGCGTGTCATCCACTGCGCGCGCGCGCACACACACACGCGCGCGCACACACGCACACGCACACGCACACGCACACGCACACGCACACGCACACACACACACACACACACACACACACACACACACACACACACACACACACACACACACACACACACACACACTCAGTGACAATGGTTGTGATTGGGCAGAAAAATGAATGCTTCCACATTCTTGTGTGTAGACAGGAAAGAGC
The DNA here is from genome assembly GCF_902827165.1 of Trematomus bernacchii. Classification (NCBI taxonomy): domain Eukaryota; kingdom Metazoa; phylum Chordata; class Actinopteri; order Perciformes; family Nototheniidae; genus Trematomus; species Trematomus bernacchii. The sequence goes on from NW_022987605.1 coordinate 1,341,540, forward strand.
GTAGGGGTTCAAAAGTTTGTGCAGTGATACAGCTATATATTTATATTTCTATACCAGCGGAACAAGAGTGTATGAATATGAAAAATAAACAACATCACCTGGAGGAATCAGCTGCACCAGTTCAATCGTGACCGTCTCATCTGAAGAGAGAAGGGAGCAAGTTGAAAAGAATCCAAAAGACTAAAAGTCACTCCTGTTGGAGCTATGTATTGCTTTATATCATTTAATAGTTAAACTTTTTTTTCTTCCTGTTTTAACAGTAAATGTATTATTATTGAGTGTTATTATTTAAGTTAGTTCAAGTAGTTTTTTAGGGCCTTTTATTCTGAAGGCATCTTTGGGCACCGTGTGTGATTTGATATGTGAGACAGGTGGTGGTGGGAGCAGAGCAGCAGGAGCCATAAGGTTTCTAACCAGGACGAAACAAACAAGCCATAGGAGAGACAACGGCAAATATATATAGGAAACCTGTTCATTGTATTGTTCATATTGGTTCATGGAAATAAATGTACGAATGGAGGGTTTTGTCTGGACTTGGAAAAAATGTATATCTGGAATATTTCAGTTGCTTATGTTTTAAATAAATGTTAATCTTTCCAATGAATTTTTACAAAGGGCCAATTTAATGCAAAAGCATTCAGAGGAAAATGTATAAAGATACATATCTGAGAAAAAATGGTGATGTAATGGGTTGATTTATAAACAAAAGATTTTGAGTATGCCATCACATAACGTGAAAAAACATCTACTACAGACGGTATAACTGTAATAAATATGATTTAACTCACACTCAAGCATCACAGCGATGTCTCCAGGGTCGACTGCATGCCTGAAAATCTAGAAACATAATATTCAAAGTTTTTTATTGAGCTTCCCTTTTTTTTATAAATGATAATTTATTTGTTTGTACTGTACAGTTTTTGTATTATGCCATTCTAAGCAGGCACTTCTCAGCTAACATTACTGAGAATGACAATGACTGTAATCACACATTTCTTGTATTACACTTTAGCTAACATTACCATCCAGATTATTCAAACCTCACTTTGTACTGTGTTATTCCCAGACAGGTGATGAGTAACGACTTGCTTTTTCAAAGGTCATCCTCTGGTGCAGCAGCAGAGGGAAGACAGCGGGCCGACCCTCAGACTGACGGGCCTGACCCATGAAGCTCATGCTGAGGCAGAGGTCATCTTTATCTGGCAGGTGGACTCCAGGACAGGACACCTTAGAGCAGTGCAGGGACATTATATTAGTCAGATTCAATTATGACCTGTACTACTGCATGCTGCCTGTGGCGTTTCTCACTGGCTGCCAGTTGAGGGTGATTAAACGTTGCACATTATTGAAGGCCACTTCTGATTAGGTCTAGCAATCATTCCTGCCTCCAGTTCACTCTTCATTCATATCTTATTTCCTTCTGATGCTGCTTGAATGTTGGAAAAATCTAAATATTATTTAAACACTGTCTGTTAGAATAATGTATTCTGTGTGGACAAAATATCTTCACACTGCAATACAAGACTCACACTTGTACTTGTATCTACCTTTTGCATCTTATATGACACACAGATGTATTCACTGGCTCTGTCCCTGAAAATAAAGGTTGAATTATTTTTCTTTTATAAGTGTTCGCCACACACTCACAGCCTGAGAAAAGATAAGGCTGAGTGAGTGTGTGTGAGGAGCTCCACGGATTGATCCATTTGGTCGTCGTTACGTCACTGTCACCAGGAAGAAAAAAATGGAAAAAGAACAATCTCCAACGAGGCGTTCTGGGGCAGCAGACAGGTATTTTCTGTGTTAGAGTTTTATTCGCTACAGGGTGTACTTTGAGGGTTTGTGACTCTGCACACCGTTTACATGCATAAAAAGCTACATAACACACAAGGGGACGGGTAATAACCGGAAAAGCATGTCATGGGATCTTTAAAGTGATGGAAAAAATGAATGCACCAATATTGTATTTATTTTATCCGTTGCAAAACAAGTACTTTTACTTTTGGCAGTATTTTTTTTGTATTGCTAATACTTTTTTACTTTTACTTAAGTAACATTTTGAATGCAGGACTTTTACTTGTTACTGAGTATTTTTACACTGTAGTATTGCTTCTTTAATTTAGTAATTGTTTCACCACTGTGCATATGTAGGCTGTAGACCAGGCCCAGGTTCACTGTTGTATCACACTGTTCACCTTTGTAAGTGACAAGTAACACAAAGTTGAACATGTCTTATTAAATACAGGCCAACTAAAACTAAAGTACAAGATGTTTACATGCAGCTCTCTGCAGTAACTCATAACGCTTGATAAACTACAGCATTAAGCAGACAGGCGTGTTTCTGCAGGAGGCTATATTAATGCAGACCGTGATAATGCAGACAGTGATAATGCAGACAGTACTAATGCAGACAGATCTCACCGCTGTGAACTCCAGCTCCACCAGCACCTTCAGAGCTCTCCGGGACATGTCTCTGTCTCAGTGAATCCAGCTACAGCGTCTCTGCGGGTTACTTAGCGTCACCTTACCTCGTTACCCAGGATACCACAACTTCCGTCTGCAGTCTCCATGCAACAAGAGCTGACCCTCCCATTGGTGTTCATAAATATCCGTTGTCTGTTCTGTAGTTCTGTACTTTAGTATACTTTTTAAGGACTTTACTTGAGCATTTCCATGTGTTGCTACTTTGTAGGCTACTCCATTAAAATTCAGAGGTAAATGGTGTACTTTTACTCCACTACATATATTTAATCCCTTTAGTTACTTTACAGATGTGGATGAATGATGTGAAATATAAGTGTTAAATCAGACTTTAGTTCCACCTGGAGTAAATTCACAAGCTACCCTGCAGTATACAAAGTAATTCAAACTAGCTGCACCTTTACCAGCTTTGAGAACACTTTAATGATCAATCATTATAAAACATATCATATATATTATTCTGAAAGGGACCAATCTGCACAATGACTACTTTGCTTTTGGTACTCTAACTATATTTTGATGCCAATACTTTTCTACTTTTACTTGAGTAACATTTTGAATGCAGGACTTGTAACAGAGTATTCCTACACTCTGGTACTTCTACTTTTACTTAGTACAAGATCTGAGTACTTTTTACACCTCAGATCTTTTTATTTTGATGGCCTTCTATAGTAGTACAGTCAATTGTTTCCCTTACCTGTAGGCAGGGCCAATTTTTCCAAGGTTTTTGCACTATGTATTTATCACTTATTCATTATCAAACATTTATTGGCAAGTGGACCATCTAATTACAATATAAGCGGAAATAACTCCACCTTTCTTGGTACACCCACTCCTAAATATGTAATGGTTTATCTAAATAAAATCTCTCCGTCAGTAAAGGATGTCCTCTATGATCATTCATAATGATTCTCTGTAACTGCAGTTTAACTTCTACCCATTTCAATAAGCCATTCCATCATTTGAATGTCCTTTTTTACTTGTCTTGTAAGCAATAATGTTCATTTATCATTAAATTGTTCCTTTTGTGTGATATCCTGCATTATATCCATCTACAAAATTCTGTATTACATTAACTTGTTCATAGTTAAGGTAATACTTGTTCCTTTTTATATAGTGTCTATAATACTCCAAGAATTCCTGGTGACAACAATCATTTTGTGTTGACTTTATCCTGCTTTAAAAAAATGTATTAACTGAATACATTTGCTACAACAGCTTGAACTTTGATCAAAGAAAGGGAATACAAAATTAAAGTAGGCTATAAAGTCATTTCTGTAAATTCTGCCAATAAATGTAGCAAAACAAACATTTCAATTGGCTTTTCAACTAAGTTATTACCCATTACAGGAGGCAAGTAAAACAAAGTAAAATTTTCAATAAATTATGGCTTTAAAAAAAAAAAAACTTTTGGAAATGTCAAACAAACAGATGCTTTGTGAATAGAAACAGCCTCAATATATCCAGACGTTTTCTCATATCATCAGTTGTCCATTAGAACTATGTTTGAGCCTTCTCAGTGTGCCTGTTCAGGGTCCGAGTCAGAGTCTGAATCTTCTGCTTCTTTCTCCTGATGATCTGCTTCGTCCTTGTCCACAGCCACCGCTCCCTTCCTCTGGGGCAGCACGGTGAAGAAGGCCTCCTTCCAGCTGCCCTTCTCCAGGTACGCCAGGATGATCTCACACACTGGACGAGGACAAAATCACACTATAAAACCAAATATATGCAGTGAGAGCAGGAGAGGAAAAGCAGGAATTAGCTAACCTCATCACAAAGAAGAACCATAGAGTGGTCTATTGATCTCTTTCACTGCTGCGACACCAGCGCTGCAGGTTTCTAAAACAATGTGACCTTGACTTCAGACAGGAGTACATCAGAAGTAGCATCTTATTACGAGCCGACAGTCAGTGAAGTCAATTGAAATGACAAATGTCACCGGCAGATTTAATCAGCAGTAGCTAGCTAAGTAATTAGCATTAGCTCCCTGAAAGCTGACTTTTGAAAGGCAAGATGTACAGGGGTTTTAAATATGCACTTGTGGATAACTTTGCAAGGTGTAATGATGTAAAACAGACTGAAGCTCAAGCCAAAAAACGACATGAAATCTAGCATAAGAGCCATCTTATCATTCATTTTGGCTTCTGTTATTCGCAGGGTAAGACTGTTTAGCAGTTTACTGTCGACTGTTTACATCTAATTTTGCATTTTGTATTCTATATCGACAATTATAAATCGAAAGCTTCACTTTTACATGAGAAAATAATGTAGTAAGCTAATGTTACCTTTCTCGTGTCCTTGGAAGTAATGCTACGTCACAGCTGTAGTTAGTATGCTAACAACTGCAGCTAACATTTGTGTAAACCTATGGTGTAAACACACTGCCTGATCCATATTCTACACTTTTGCAAAACATTTTTGGGGCGTGGCTTAAAAATCATCATGTCTTTTGAGTGATCTGATCATTGGTCCGTGTGCACCACTGTCACCATGTGTGCTGTGTCTGAATCTCATACTTCCCTCGCTACACCGCATGTCGTGACGTGCACTGTGAATACTTAGGCAATGCGTGGATTTTGACGGTGTACTACATTACATTTCATTTTGGCTGAACAACAAGGAAAGTTCAGATATATTCACTTCAAGCAAGTCATACCATCGTAAGTGCTAGTGAATTAGTTACAAGGCCTAAATGACTAATTCTTTTTTTTTCAAGAATTTCATTACCATGGTACAATCGAAACAGAAGTGTTTTCAGTTTGGGACGGTGTGGTGTAGTATTGTCTTTAAATGCACACGGCTCCTGTGCCCTCACTGGAAATGACAATGTGCGCTGTTAGCGAGCTAGTTAGCTAGCAAAGATTGTTGGCAGTACCAAACAGACAACAGTTAAGAAATCCAGATTTAAAACCTACAGTGCCCGGCCACGGACAATTATTGATGGATAATATTGCAACTAACTAAAACTGGTCCCCTGTGAAGCGGCTTCAACCTACTGATACCAGACTCATATATTGGTCTCATTGTAGTCCTTACCATGGTTGACTGCCAGAACCTTCCGACTGTTCATCTTCACAAAGCTGCTGAGAGGAAGCTGAGCGTGATCGATCCCCAGCTCCTTGGCCTTCTCAAAGGTGATCCCCTGCAAACAGCAGACAGCTCCCATCATCAGAAAGCAGGAACATAACCAGTGGGGTATTGGAGCAGTGAACTCAGACAGACCTTATGGTGGTTGTGGTCCACCAGCCCTCCTATCACATAAGCCTTTGTAGGGTCCATCTCTTCCAGGATGTTAGGAGAATCTGACGTCAGGTACACCAGCTCCTCCTTCGCCACAACGTCCTTGTAGTGCTCTGATTTAATGGTAATTTCCTGCACATATACACAGATTATGCAAAATCACATCATGAGACAATATGTACAATGATATTAAAAACAAGTCAAAATTATATCCTAACAATATTTATGCAAATAAATCAAATTGCTAGTTATTTGCCAAGATCACGGGTCCAAAGTCTGTGTGTATAGCATGTGCAATCATAATATGAGAAGAAGGAGTTTTACATCACTGATTATTTTCTATTCTATTGATGAATCTTTGTGTTTTAAAAAAAACTGCTTACGTATGTTTTTTGTGTATGTTATTTTTATTTAATCGTTTATTTTGTAGGGACAATGCACATTAATGAACACTTAACACAATAAATGTACCAAGCGTAAATATGCTGGATTTAGCTTTGAGCTACTTTCCATCCGCAGTCCCTCACATAAAACATTTAAGAAAGTGACATTTACAAACATAGCAAAAACAAATACATGATATGCAAAAAGTGCAAAAGAGCAAGAGCAGCATACAAGTATTTACCACATGGCAGAACAATGTAGCAGCTACGACATGTCAAGTGCAAGAGAAGATAAAATAGCTACATCAAGTGCAAGAGGAGATACCCCTGTGTTAAAGTGCATTTAACGTCTGTTTGTTTCTCAACCATTCTTTGAGTTGACCTTTAAAGCTATTGAGAGTGGGACAATCCCGTATGTCAGTTGGGAGGCTATTCCACAATGAGCTGCCTTTAATGGAGAGGACATTTTGTCCAAAAGTGTTCCGTCTGCAGTGGACCTCACAGTGTGTTTTCTGTGGATGAATTCCCCTAAGGGGGGGGGGGGGCAGTCCATGTAAACATTTATAAAAAAAAGCACATACTTCTAAAAGACTTAAAATTGTCAAAACTCAAGAAATGGTGTTTCTCAAGGATGGTACAGTGGTGGTATGAATTTGGCTTTCTGTCAAACACCTTGATAGCTCTCTTGTACAGCTGTTCTATTGGTTTCAGGTTGGTGGCACAAGCAAACGACCAGCTTGTAAAACAGTATTCAATGTGGGATAGAATCATACAGTGGAGGTATGACTTTGCAGCATTGACAGTTAAGAAAGGTCTAATTTGTTTAAAATGTTGCAAGTTGAATTTAATGGTATTGGATACTTTCTAAGTCAAGTTCGAGTCCAGTATGACTCCAAGATACTTGAACTGGGAGACTAGTTCTATTTCTGCTCCGTTTAAAAACACATTGGATCCTTTGATGTTGACTGGTCGTTTACTGAACATGCATACTGTTTTTTTTACGTTGAACTGTAAGCAAATGTTGTTCAGCCAGTGTTGAACCTTGTCCAATGCATTTGAGAGACAAGATGAGATTATTTCAGTGTTTTTCCCATGTACAAAGATGACCGCATCATCGGCATACATTTGCACATTCAACTCAGGACATACATTAGGCAAGTCATTAATGTAAAGTGAAAAAAGTAACTGTCCAAGAATGGAACCTTGTGGAACCCCCACAGGGTTGACAAGGTACGTGCGCGCGCGTGCGTTCTGATGAATTTCCCGTCCCTAGAGTCAGCATTGGTTGGGTCTAAAGACTAATAGTTTGAAAACCTAGTTGGAAGAGACTGACTTTGCTCACACCCTCACAGTGAGTTAAATAGACTGCTGAGAGTAGCTTGGTTGTGAAAACTCAAACTCTGTGTAACCTGTCAACGGTTCCTCTCAGGGTCAAACTTACCTTCCAGTTCACCCATCCTTTGTCCTTTTCATCCATGATCTGTTTCAGTTGTCCTCCCAGGCTGGTCAGATAAAGCTGTAGAGGTGAGAGTGGTTTTAAAAAAAAATCAGACATGAAATGATCCCTTATTGTAGGTCCCATTGGATAAAAGTACATTTATTCCATTTCTGTACTTAAGTAAAAAAAAAATGTACTTCTCTTGAGTATTTTCTCATTATATTACTTTGTACATTTGCTCCACTACATTTATTTCACAGATTAAGTTACTATTTACTTTGCCAATTTAGATTATTAATACAAAATATAAATCAACACATACATTATCTTATATTATTATAGGTTAAGCTACCCAGTAGTGTATAAAGAAATTCAAATAAACCCCTCCTTTACAGAGTACAACACTGAAGTGATGAACAAATTAATGCACCAATAGTTTTAATAAAATACATTTAAAAATATCTGTCTTTCTGCATAACTCATACTTTTGGAACTGAAAGTATATTTTGATGCTAATACTTTTAAATTTAAGTACACATTTTAATGCAGTACTTTTATTTGTAACTATGTATTTTTACACTGTAGTATTGCTACTTTTACTTAAAGTGGACCTATCATGCTATATTTGAATAATATAGTGTAGGACCATACCTATATAAGGCATATTTATACTTTTTTTTTTTTTAAATACCAAACAGATCATGCATTTTAGCCATGCCTCATTTTGCTCAATTTGACAATTTATAGCTGTGTTTGTGCAGGGGCAGATTCTGTGAGAACAGCACCACCTACAGGCCTGGCATATGTACTACAGCGTCTCCAGCGCTTTCGAACGGCAATGGCCGTGGCGGTCTCCTCCTGATTGGTGGAGTTGGCCCAATAGCCGTAGCGCCACCGTCCTGACGTCAGGACAGTGTTCAAATCTGGATCAGTTTTGATCAGATCCGTTGCAAGCCCTTTTTTAGAGATTTGGGTATGGAGGAAAATAGAGAGGGTTGTGTTTTCTGACACTTGGTGAGTTCCCTGGAACACCGGGGACACATATTCATGTATAAAAGACGTACAAAAGTGCATTTTGCATGATAGGTCCCCTTTAAAGGTGGGGTAGGTAAGTTTGAGAAACCGGCTCGAGATACACTTTTTGTTATATTCCATGGAATGCTCTTAACATCCCGATAGCAATGAATATCTTAAGTGCTTTGACAAAAAATCCATAAAAAAATGTCATCTGTGGAAGCCGTAATACTGTAAAAAGCACGACCAATCATTTTAGCCGGCCCGGCTAAAATAACTGGATGGCCTACCTGCCTGTCAGCCTTCCATCTGTGCACAGACTTATCTCGTGCCCTCATTGGTCATGTGCACGTTCGTGTGTGTTGGAGGAGGGGCTCTGTAAGGAAGTAGCAGATTTCTTCCGGCTGTGTATTTTCAAATTCTAGCGCACTAGAGCTGGTTTCTCCGAAATTACCTACCCCACCTTTAAGTTAATAATCGGAGTACATCTTCCAACTATGGCTCAATGTAATGTTATATCTCTTATTTAAACTGTTTATTTTGTAACAGTCAGTGTTCACTCACCTGCACTGGATGCAAGGCTCGTCTGTTCTCAGCGTAGCACCGCTGGATCTGTTTGTGGAGCTTCCCCACATCCTGCACACACAACACCATCATTCGTCAGTTACCTCAGGTCATGTTGGACATTCCTCCACAGCATCCGGCCTGTTTACCTTGCTGAGCATGAGGCTGTCGAAGCTGCAGTCCACCAGCAGCCTCAGAGCGCTGGGCGTCACGTCTCTGCGGAGACGCTTCCTGGAGCTCTGCACCTCCCCTCCCTCCTCCTCCTGGTGACTGTGCCTCTCTAGTCGCCGCTGCTGCTTCTTGTCCTTACGTTTCTGCCTGCAGAAGAAAGGGAAGGACAAATATGAATACGACAGCCTGCGATATACTCTTGAACTGTAGTCAAATATTTGGTGCTGCAGAAAGTATTACAGGAGTATATCCTCCCTGTTAGTAGGATCAATGATGGTGGACTTTGATCCTTCTCTGGAATTCTTTGACACTATGTGAACATCACTAGACTTATCCTTTAATGTATTGCTGTAGCAGGAATATGACACCTACACACACAGGACATGCATCTCTCTTATATGCAGAGAGTGAAAGGGTTTACAAAATAGTCAACACAAGTTATCATATAATATAAAACCAGATTTCAAGTGCATTTTTTTTTTTTTTTAAATCACCATTGCAAGTAGTACAACCATTCACTGACAACAGTTTGAATGGAGTATTGCATGCAAGGGAGCACTGTGTCAACCTTGGAAAATAACACTTTAATACTTAAAAAGGACAAGCAGCATATGTTATCCATTGATAAAGCTGTCGCACCTCTATAGTTGAATGCATTAATAGAGAACATTTTAAAGAGTTACAATTAACTCACTTTCTGAGCTCCCTCTCCTCCTCCCATTTCTGCTGCTTCTGCTGCTTCTTTCTCTGCCTTTTGGACAAACTTTGGTTTTCTGCTTCTCCGTTACCGCCCACTGTCTTCTGACTGCTTTTGCTGTCTCCATTATCGTTCTCCTGCTGGGGTAAAGCTTCACTTTTCACGCTCTCAGCAGCCATGTGTGAGAGCAGAACTGACTAACTGCTGAGGCTAATGCTGCTGGTTCAGCTAGCTGTTGATGTTAGCCTGCTGGTGGCTAATGCTGCTGTGTGAACTAGCTGTTGCTGTTAGCCTGCTGGTGGCTAATGATGCTGTGTGAACTAGCTGTTGATGTTAGCCTGCTGGTGGCTAATGCTGCTGTGTGAACTAGCTGTTGATGTTAGCTTGCTGTGCTGAAAGCATTTAACCGTATGCTTATTTGTATAACTTCACTTGGAACGAAAGCTTTTAAAAGAAACGTCACCACCCCTGTTATGATATATCACTATAGACAGCCAGACAAACCCTAAGAAGATAAACAACGACTTCATCTGAGCAACACATTTCCACATGCAGCCTGTCTTCTTCTCTTTCAGGTTTAACAGCTAACAGGCGATCTACCGCCACCTGCTGGGAGGAGGAGCCCGCAAACTGAAACTGCACTTATTAATGTATTCATGTATTAATGTATTAATTTATTATCTTTTTTTTCAATTAAAATGTGTTTGATATAAACAATTTCAACACTAAACCACTTAGATAAAAGACATTTAAATAATATAATAACAATAACTTTAATAATAATAATGATTATTTTGTTAGAAATTGTGCATTACAGGTGAACTTTTTAATATTATATGACCCTTAATGCCACAGTTTATTACACAACTCTTATAACCTATGGCACTACACTTGGGTGAGGGAGGGTCACCAAGATTGTACCTGCCAAGATATAATGTCAGTTGGCAAAAACAATCTTTAAAAGGCCACTTGATAAATATGATGCTGATCTGTTGAGATTTTTAACAAAGAAGGCACTGAAGAATAGCCAGACGCTCATGTTTTTGTTATTGCTTATGATGATATGGAATTTGTTGCGAACACAGTGCCTCTGTGTGTTTACAGTCAGGGCTCTGTAACATGATCATGTGTCAGTCATCCCCTCATAACCCACTTTCTATATGTGCCCACAGACAGCAGGAGCGCCTCTAACACTTTAGCACACATTCCAACTTCATCAGTGCTAAGCCAGTAAATAGTCAGCGTTGAATGGGACTCCTAGAAAATGGATGTAATCCCGTCTCAGTTATAACTTGGTCAACTGTGGACAAAAACAAAGGATTCTCAAGAGACAACCTTGACGCCTGAATGGTTCAGTTTGCACTTTATATCACCAAATGACATTTTGAGACTTGTCCAACTCAACGTCTATCTCTGAAAGACTGTCTGCCTCCAGAAAGTCTTTGTTCCAGTTCCAGCTAATAAGTGAATTGTCCCATGAATAAATATACTTTAATAGGTCAGGGGCCGCGTAACACTCAGCGTTCTGCCTTCACAGTGGACAATAGTGAGTATTCACACCAGATAACTTACCTACTGTTGTTGTATGGATGCTTGTGTTAAATGCTGTAGCAGAAAGGGGGGAAACACAAGAATATCATAGGGGAGTGGCACACCTGAGAGCTGGAGGAAGCTCTAAAGATCCACACCTGTGAGTGTGAAGGGAGGAGATCACATTCAACTGCTGACAAGTCGACATACAGTAGGAGAAGAGAGAGCTGTGGAAAAAGACTGGAAGAGGAAAGAAGTGGAAGTCATTCCAGTTTATTAACCTACCTTAATTTTTTGGGGATTTTCTTCGTCTACCATGCTGTTTTTTGGAATGTCACTGATCCCAGGAATTGCTGTACAATAATCTGGATTATTGAAAGCTGTAATACAATTCATATTCAACAAATCTTCTTTTGACCTACTTGTCCTGCTCTGTGATCTTACCTACCCGACTTGGACCTTAAGCTAGATTCTTCTCTGCGTCTTTCCAGATCACCCCCCCCCCCTAACAATCGTATACATAAACCTGCACCCACACAACACTGAACTGAAGTGAACTCTCCATTCATACATACCCATATCCTTTTGAACTGCACTAATCTGAAGTTCAACTGGACTATTTTCAGAGTGTAAAAGGACGTACAGACTTCTCACAACAACACACTCATTTACACTCACTACACGTTGAGCAATGAGTCAATTCATTGATTGATTTTGGTATTTGACATTTTGTCATATTTGGTTTTGCATCTCTTGAGTTTTTAAGTGTTTTGGTATGGGACTGTATTTGTATCTTTTGTGGTGTGCTTATATATGATATTGGTCAAATACAGACACTTTAATTTACTTTAAAGTTAATGTTGTACATTTTGTAGCTTGCTATCCCTCCATACTGTATTTTAGAAATAAACCTTTTTATTTTTACAGATTATTTAAAGTGGACCTATCATGCTATATTTAAATGATATATTGTAGGGCCATACCTATATAAGGTATATTTATACGTTTCTGTTTTCAAAATACCAAATGTGCTGTTTGCTGTCTACGGGTCTGATTCTGCTGACCACGCCCCCTGCAGGAGAGGGTAGCCGTGCTCTGATCAGCTGCTGGGCTGTCAGAAGAGGGGGAGAAAAAGAGATCTCCGTCCTCCGTGTTTTATTATATAGAGTCGTTATTCATTTGTTTAAAGCTCAATAAATAACAAAGAAGATCTTTGACCGGCACTTTTCTAATTTTGTCCGGAAGATTTAACTTTAACGGACATCTTGACCGGCGAAAGAAACTGAAACTGAAACTCTGCCGCACGGTCCCCCTCGTTCCTTGGAAGAGGGCGGAGAGGTGGGTGTTTTGTCATCTGCTGGTGGACTAACCGGAGAGAATTACAGTGCTTGCCTCGACGGGGAGGGATTGCATTGAATTAAAGCAGCGGGAGCATATGCTTGCCTCGGGGAGGGAGAAAAAAAGCCACAGCGGAGAGAATAAACAGAAGGGTAACCATGGTAACTATGGGCGGGAAGTCTTCTTCGCTGCTTTTTGTGGCAGACTACAGCGCCACTTACAGGCCTAGCATATGTACTACAGCGCCGTAGCGCCACTTCTGTGATGACATAGAAGTGTTCAAATCTGGATCAGTCTGTATCAGATCCGTTGCAGCCCCTTTTTTAGAGATTTGGGTATGGAGGAAAATAGGAGGAGGGTTGTGTTTTCTGACACTTGGTGAGTTCCCTGGAACACCGGGGACACATATTCATGTATAAAAGACGTACAAAAGTGCATTTTGCATGATAGGTCCCCTTTAAAGTATATTCAGAGTATTTTAAATATTTTTCTGTCTAGTGCCCAAATGCGACCCACTCCAGAAATGCAAGGACAGAGAGACAAAACAGACAATTCTTACTCTACCTCCATTTTGTTTTTCTGTGATTCTTTGCAAAACAATGTTGGTCTTGCTTAAAGAATCCAAACAAGTCAAATCAACTTTACTTCGACTACATGCCTGTGGTTCGTACTTTGGGTCATGTGAACAACAATCCTACAACAACACAACAGTCCGTTGTGCAAAAGGGTTCGTGTTTATTACAGTTTCACACAGCATTTTACAAAACAGCATCTGATGAAACATGTCATTGCGGTATTCTGGACATCATTTTGAAACGACACTGTACACAAAACACATCAAAATAACAAAACCTAAACTAGGCTATACTTAGAGCATCACATTCACTTTGGGACAAGATTGTTCTGTTCTTCTCTACATTGAATCAAACCTTCACCATTGATTTCCAAAAAAAAGTTATCCTCATTTCAGAGGTCACAAACATTGACTTTCTTAAACCTTCAAAATATGAACCATCCAGCAGCAGGAAGCTTCAAACCCCCACCCTGTTCCAGGGTCCTTGTGCAAGGCTTTGAATCAGAACAGCAGGCCTTTCTTTAGACCTTTGAAATGATTATTTACACTTATAAAGAATTTAATTTCCCTATAACAACTAAATGTACTTTTTCCTCTGTTGCACATTAGGAAAATAAGAGCTACTCTCCATGCACATTCAACAACTGCTACAATAGGATTTGCAAAATGCTGCAACATCCCCAAAACAGTGACAGTGGCACATTTATTGGCAGAGGCCAGAGAATTCATTGACAAACTATTACAATTTGGAGAATGGGAAAGTGCACATTAAAGGAGAATACATGATTTGTGGAGCTTTCAGAAATATAAATAGTTTGGAAGACTTATATCCACATTGAAAGCTAAAAACTGAGCATAAGTCAGAATGATTTTGTATAATGGGCTGTCTTTCATTTAGACTTTTTTCAATCTTAATGAAACACGTATTCCTAACACAATCACAATAATGTGATAAACTTCCATTTCAATCCAAAACAGTGATAACAGTTAAGCATTAGCCATTTGTAAACTTCCTATTACTAAATAACTAATATACCAACAGAACTTTTATAATCGTTGTGTTAATCCATTTCAATATAATACCAATAAACATGAAAACTTGTAAGAAAGAAAACCAAGAGTTAAATTATTTTATAACAACTACATCATTTTATTGCAGTTATTATAAAATAAACGGTGTGTCTTAGCATTAAAGTCAGTAAAGTAACAAAACGTTTTCAAAATGAAAGGATGAACTGGCCAGCAGATCAACAGTCTGCTGAATTATTTAGTACAAAACAATAAGTGAGTGGCAACATGATTCCTCAGAAACAATGAAACACAAAGAAAATACATGTCTAACGGGACTAACAGTACATCAGTCCTGCAGGTCAAACAGTAGAGTCCTCCTGAGGTCCCTCTTTCACTGCCTGCTAGCAACCTGTTGCTGCTCTGATATTTATACATCTAAAGAGAATCTCCCTCTGCAGGGAACACGAGGATGTCAGCCTTTGCAGACCATTACATGCACAATAAATGATTGGAAGACAAAAACCAAAAACTTGACATTCAAATTAAAGGATTTGTGTTTATGAATCATAAATTACTTAATAAAAAAAAACCTCAACATCACACCACCTGTATCCATGTGACAGGTCTCTCTTGGAAATGAGACCTTGTGTCTCAATGAGATTTTAAACCTGTATAAATAAAGGCTAAATAAATGTTGTCATTAGACCATAACTTACCAAGAGACACACAAAGAGAGACCACCAGGAAGCCTACCCAGTTTCAACAGACACATTGTATTAATAGTATTTTGTGACTCATTGTGACAAAGTCCTGACACTGCATAAAACCCAAAAAAACAAGAGAAAAGAGATTGTGTTGTAGATTGAAATAAATGACAAAATTGACACATGACATTACAGTCCAGCGTCCACTCAGATCCGGCCCTGTTGGGAAGAAAGAAAAAACACACTAAGTTCAAGATGAACACATAAACAGAGACAAATTGATTAAAGCTGTACGGAAGTTTATTAATGACAAAATGATTGAGAAAAAGTCATTATTACTTTTTGCAATCTGAGATATCAAAATGCTTGGAACCCATTTTGTAATTTTAGAACATGTTGTTTGAGAGCACATTTCCTAACGTTGTTTACAATGATGCTGAAAATCAGATTGTTTTGGACATTTCGTTTTTTGGACATAACTCGGTATGACATCCTGCTGATGATAGCTGTTTTCTGCTTGAAGGCACACATGTTTTCAGTGATTGAAGAAATATAGCAATATAATCGATACTTTTCCTCTCAATTCTGCTGCTATATGGACTTGGTATATGTACTTGCATTTACATACCACCTTTCTAGTCTTTTGACCACTTAAAGTGCATTTAACCAGCATGCCAACCAGGGGCGTCGCCTGGACCTAAAAACATTCGGGGCTTAGCCCACAGTGGCGGCGGCACTAGTGGCATTTTTCACTGCAACACTCCCCACACGCACACACACACCCGCGACTGTTACAATGAAGGCTCGATAATCAGCTCACGGCATATAGGCAGGGGTAAAGTGGTATTTTTTATGAGTGGGGGGCTCACCTCCTCTAGGGGGGTCTGGGGGGATGCTCCCCCGGGAAGATTTTTAAATATTGAAGTTAAATGCATCAATCTGGTGCACTTTGAGAGCAAAATGAAGAGATCTATGGATACCTCTCTCAACACCCATATGAAACAGAACTGTAAACAGATGTACTTTTTCTTTATGGATATTTTACTAATCACTCCCCTTTTAAACTCTATTCTTGTTTTACTGCCATATAGTATTTCATAACTGTTTTTCCTTTATTCTCTTATTTTTTTTATAACTATAATGATCATATGAAGGTGTGCCGCGGAAATAATCTTTTGAATAATTTGTGACCAAACCGTTTGAGACCCACTGAGATAACTTAGACTAAAGTTAACTATCTAAACACTCAGAGTCCTTTAGCTCACCTGAGTCTCTCAGTCTGAGAGGAGAGGACTCTCCTCCAGCTTGTTGTGGAACAAACAGCTCCTTATGTCCGTTAGTGCAGCTAGCTAACCATATGCTAACAACACGTCCCTGCTGGCACCGGGCACCGGTCCCTCCCTCCCCCTCTCTCCCCTCTCTCTATCTATCACACTAAATGCGCTATTGCCACACACACACAGAGCCGAGTTTGAATCATGGATGTATAATGAGAACTGGATACAGCGTGGGAGGCGGGGCCTCATTCATTCCTATGAGAGTTGCTCATTCGCGCATGATGATAAAATGGCCCAACTTTTGAGAGAGCGAAACGTCACAGATTACCCGGCATGCCTGAGAAGTACCCGTATGTGCGCTCATAGCGCATGCGCAACTTTAACCATGCCCCCCAAAATGCTCGTTCACATCAAGCACGTCAATTTGCGTACACGTAACAGCACCGCACGTTCATGACAGCATGGTAATGGTTTGTTATTATGATAGATTTGATATTAACGAGGCAGCAGTTAGCAGTTAGCAGCTAGCGGTTAGCTAGTAATTATGCTAATTTACACATCAATCGTTATGTACTTTTATATTACGCTGTAACAGGATCTAGTGATATCCAAGCAACAGAGCTTCATTTAGCATGAAAGAATTATTGCACTATATATATATATATGTATATATATACAGTGCAATAAGCTTCTTAGTGCAATAAGAAGCTACAGGGACGTTAATCTACGTCGGTAATATTAACTTTATTTAATACAACATTTACGGTACAAGATTTAATCTTGTAGTATAATATTTTACAAATGATGAATTACAGCAAACATGTGCAATATATCCATTATTACAGCTCCGTGGGCAGGCAGTAAGGCGATATGGGTCCGTTCTTATTGTACATTGAAGTAAAAAGATATGATTCTACACTGTATTTTAGTGAACATGTATTGTTTGAACTGTTTTAGGTAATCACAAACGGGTTTTGATAAGTCACTTAGAATAGGAATGTTATTCTTACTTTCAAACTCACTGATCCAGAGATTCTGTGTCTCACACACCAACATCCTTCTTATCACCCCTAAAAGCAGATGTCGTCATTAAGTCGTTAAAAGACATCGTTAAATAGGTGGAGAAGAGTTTAAATGTCTGAAGGAGGATAGTTTAGGTGAAAATATCCTCTGGGAAAGGAATGTAGAGTAAGATAAGGTAAAGATAAACATTGACTTTTGACCTGGTGTGGCTTGGGATCTCACTCTCTGTTCGGAACTCTGATTGACCTCGGCCAGAAGCGAATCCAGCCAATCAGGGCACTTGGGGGAGGTGGTCAGTTTAAACAGCTCCTCCCCAGGGGCTCTCTGATTCGCTTGGGAGTAAAGTGGGAAGGAAGAGATGACCCATCTCCGCCCCAAGGACAGATATGAATACTGATGTTTGTGTGTGTAAAAATGCTTTTGGGTTTGGTGAGTTTGTTGGTCCTGATATCTGTGTCCGCATCGCATCACAAACTTGAAGTCCAATTTCTTCTCGTTTGATGAGTTTGTCTGGTCCTGACGCCTTTATCCGCATCGCATCACAAATCTGAAAGTCCGGAGTGCTCGAGTACTCTGTATAACTTGTATATGTGTTTGGTTTCCTACTAGAAGTAAACTCAGATAATTTGTTATAACTTTGATTCCGGTGTTTTCAATTCCTTTCTTAATTTAATAGAGATCCAGCCTCATCCAACGAACGGCGCGTAGCAGAGGTGTTCTGCTCCAACAACATCCATGGGTAAAGATAAACGCATGTACTAGTGCTGAACACGTAACATGAACGTGCCGGGCGGCGCGGTCCCGTGGGTTAGATGCGCGTTCATAATGCGAGGGAAATAACTCGCAGAATAACGTTATTAGCACATTTTTACAACTTGAGGAACGAATGTTTTTAATAAGGGCTATACAAGTGTTCATACTGGGTAGTTTATTTAGTTTAAAAAAAATTATCCAACGATTTACAGACCACTCTTTCCCCATGTAAGTCAATGGGAAAAAGTGTTTCCGGGCCTGGCAACCAAAAGGAAGTGTAGTACCGCCGTTTGGCCAGCACGAATATTTTCATCTGAGTCCGACGCACTTCCTGGGGGCTTGGTTTGAATGACACAAGCACACGTTTATTTCCATGCAACTCTCTGATTGGTCTGGTGTCATGCCTCTGTTGCATTCACTGAACACGGGAAATTACAGTGCTGCCATCCTCTCTTGTGTCATGATGAGGTTCACGTAAAGCACGGTTAATGTATTATATTATTGAGGGAGAATTGTCCGGGGCTACAGAAAAAACATTCGGGGCTAAAGCCCCGGATGCCCAGGCCAGGCGACGCCACTGATGCCAACATTCACACATATCATACCCCAAAGAACAATTTGATTAGAAGTGTTACAGACTGGAAAAGTATGGGACTTCCATACGTTTTAGCTGGAAATGTTTCCATTGTACAGTAGATGTGCTACAGCTTTTGGACTCCAACCACAGTACTCTGTATTCCTAAAGTCATGTAGGTCAGGCAAACTAAACATAATACTGTGATACTTTCATAACCATTATCATTTTCTATTCAAACAGGACAAGAGAAAATATTCTCTGAACTTAAAGACTGTCTGTCAGAGAGAGCTGACCTGAACTATTTGACAGCAACAGTTCTGTAGTCCACAATCACCAGTGTCCTTATTCCTGTCTTTATGAATTGAGGTTCATTGGAAGTTGTCTTAGACAGTAAATCCAGTTCAATGGCCTATCAAACAACAAGTTACTGTATGGTGGTTTGCATTCTTTCAATACCTATTACTGCAGTCCTCATTGTCAGGTCAGATTTAAGAAACCTAGCCTTAAGTCAATATCAAATTAAAGTGCTCTTAGCAGCCTTAGCCGATAGCATAACTGGCCATGTTGTCTTGATGAACATGTGAAGATTTATATGGACAGTGGTTTGCACAAAACTCAAACGGTGTCGCATGAATTGCAGCTAATTATTTACCGTGTTTTGATGATGACACAAATTCCAATATACAGTAGGTTGAAAATGTTAGATGCTCAGTTCTGTATTTGCTTGTGTTACACAATGCTCTGTTCTGACAAATGTCTCCATGTGCACTTTCACATGCTGCCATTGAAGACTAAATGCTGCACCATGAATCTTTACATACATTAACTTCTATATATTTGGGATAAACCCGCCCTTTATGTCACTCTGCCATAAGGCAGGTATTCTAAGGTATTTCATATGTAAATGGTTTTAACATTTAAAATATCTTTATTTCTCAAATCTGTAACTAATTGCTGTGTCATTAACAACAAAAACCAGCTTGACCTAATTGTGTTTTGAACCTCCTCACACCCTAAAAGACCTCTGTTTGTCCACAGAGCCCAAAAAGGATCCCACTGACAACAGCTGATTGCATGTGGATATCTTTTTCTGAAGAATGTGCGATTCATTGCGACACTGGAAGGCACCAGGCTGCTTGTGGTACATCAGCGTTGACCTTTGTCATGCTCAGTTTGCATCCAATCTGTAGGATTCCTACAGCCTTCCACTTAATAGCACGTCTCCAGGCTCTAGACTATCAGACTACAGGCTATCTGTTTCTTTATAAACATAACTGAGCCCTCCAGTATGTGGGTCTCACATGAGAAGGGGAACTCCAAATGCTCTGCTGCTATGCTGCCTGTTGTGTTTATGTAATTGCTGATGGCAGGCCATGTGAACCTGGCTCTTCACTCTCTCTGTCTCTAAATGACTGGTCCTATAAAAAGCCGGCTGACCCCAATGCGAGTCTGACCCGCCAGGCAGCCTGTTGATATCCAGCAGCAGCTGAAGCAGTGTGTGTACACATAACACACTGCTGCCATAGCAGACCTTTTACTCCTGAACACACTGCAGTATATCCAGCATACACATTCAAACACCTAGCCCCTGAAGAATCTAATATCAAGAGAACCCTCTGTATCTCTGTGTGGTATCAGAATTCACAGCTTGAGTGCCAGCGTCTGCTGAGGTGCTCAGTTGCAAACTTTACAAGAGCATGGTTTCTATTCCTCTGCATGCACGATTCATTCTATAGTTCATGACTGATGCGTGATTAATGCCCTTATCCATTTGAAGGGATACTAGAACATTCATAAATAGATTGATTAAGCTGTCTTTAGGGTAGACTTTAAATGATCACATGGAGTGTGCCACCAATCCTGTGTACTTAAAGGCTTTTTGAGGTAGATAGGGCCTCTATGGAGACACAAAGTGTTCCAAATAAATGATAAGGACATTAAATAAATGATCATATGAAGACATAAACAAACTATATAACAACGCAATTGTGAAATACACATTTTCTGGACTGAACTTGCTATTATGACATATTTCATCCCGCTTCCTTTTATTTGACTGCAGACTGTTTTAATCTAAATCAGCACTTCTCATTCATACTTTCCAATGTTCTCTGTCAAGAGACATTTCAAAACGTTGAGGAAAGCTTGAAAGGAAAGCTGGTATGGATGATCAGAATCAGAATGTTTTTGATACATTTTTCCAAATTCATATACTATCAACCTCAATATTACAGTTAAAAGAAACAGTGGCACTATCGTATTCGTTATTAGACATTTGTGCATTGTTTTTATATTTACTATACTTTAAGATAAGGTTATATGTGCCTTTAATGCATGAAATGTTTTCAAAAGGGGCAAAATGCTTTTTTATAAACTACAAAAACAAATCATATCCAATTATATCTGTAACCATGACACAATACACCTTCCTTCTTATAGATACTCAAACCAAACACTGTACGTACAAACAAAAGCCTGACAAAACTACTCACCTGTGAAGGTAAGCTGCTGCTCATCTGTGCTCCACCACAAAGCTCATGGGGTCCCATCGAACGAGGGGGGGGCGATGATGCGGGGCCCCTGCTGGGAGCTGATACTGATGAGTGGCTGCATGGCGCTGGAGAAGCCCTGCGGCTGCCTGTGGGCGGCGGCCTGCTGCGGAGGCCCGTAGGACGCTCCTGTGGCCATGTAGAAGGGGCTCTCCATGTACAGACCCTCAGGCTGCTGGGACAAGGCTTTGTCTCCGCTATCCGGCTCCGAGTGCACCGACATGTGGGACTGCACCAGGGTCCGGGCCGGGATGAGGGACGGTGAGGACATTAGGCCGGGGTAGATCATGTAGTGGTGTCCGTAAGCTCCTGGACTGAGCGCCAAAGGTGACATGGGCATTGGCACCGGGGTCATAGGAGCTTGAGGCATGGGCACGTCCACATACTGGCCTGTTTCAGGGTCAAAGAGGCGTTTAGTGGCCGGCTGCACAGGAGTGTCCACCAGGTAGTAGTTTCCAGTGGTGGGATCTAGCAGCATCTTCCTCTGGGTGGCTTGGAAGGGGTCCATGATAGGAGCTGGGGTGATGGCTGGAGAAAAGCAGTACACCTGAGGCTGACTGATGGACATGCCCATTGGTAGAGAGTGGTAGATGGTTGCAGGGGAAACCTCTGGTGAGCGTGTGTCCATCACCATGCTGGAGCGCTGTGCGTTCTGGTTGTGGTTTTCCACAAATGATCCCAAAGGTCCTGAAGGAGGGGTCGGTTGTTTCTGGGGAGCATACGTGTACACTGAAGGTTTATCAGCAGACGATGCTTGTTTGTTAATGCTGGCGTGAGACTTGACCGGAATGGTAAGGTAGTTCTCGTTGTCAACTGAGGCGTTCAGGAACTCCCGTGCGGGCCTCTCCTCCTTTGATTGAGCTTCTTCACTTCTACGTAGATACATAGGGCAGATTTTTAAGGAAACAGGAAGCTTGGGAGATTTTGGGACAAAGCTTTTGTGGCTGTAAGGTATGGTTTGTGTGTTGGAGTTTTGCTTTGCCAACGCGGCTGCCTTAAGGCTGGAGCTGGAGGCTGAACATGTTTGCGGCTGTGCTGTTACCTTGCATGGACCTCAGCAGGCTGTCGGGGCCAGATATCACTGGAGGCGGCTTCTCATTGTTGGGAAAGGAGTCTTCTGACTGTCTTGTCCATGTTGGACCCCCCAGCTTCCTCCTCAGGTCCCCCATGGTCTCCACTGGCAATCAGCGAAAGCACATGTCTGTCTGCCAGGACATGGGACTCATTCTTCCTTTTCCATTCATTTCTGTCATACGTATAGAGCTGTTCCATGGTTTTCACAGCAGCCTGGAGTTTTTCCAAAGGCCCCTGATTTGGTATTTTTGATTCAGGTTTCTTATCTATGATATCTGCAATTTGTTCTTGCTTCTTTGAAGGTGTTCTGCTTTCACTTCTCAATGCAATATCTCCTTCTGAGGAATGACTCAGGTTGCCCATGTGTGCTTCCCTGCTGCCATCTGCAGAGGAGCATGCTTAGCACCCTCTGGAGACGACCTGTCTGTGTCAAACTGCTCCCGTTTAAATAAATCCGTATTTTCCGAATATTTTCCGTTATTATTTGTATTCACAGACTGGCATTTGATAACTATAGGGGACATCGAATTAGGATTTCGATTGGACATTTGCTTATTTTTCTCTGAATGGGTGTCAGCGGATAGAAAGTTTGATTTATTTTCGTTGTTATCCAAAGAAACAAAGTGATACGAACTTTTAACCAATTTGCGCACGTCTCTCACTTGGTGTATGGGCGTCTGCAACTTTGATTTATTATCTCTAATGTCTCTAACCATGAAATGCGGGACTTTATCCGACGACTCACCCTTTAAAGCCGCAGCCAGCTCGTGGCATTTGAAGTCATCTGTTCTGCCGAGGTTGGCTGCGTTACAGCCTATATTAGGGGCGCGCAGCTTGGAGACGCCGAAATGCTCCGTTGTATTTTCTCTGAAGCTCCTTAACTTAATTTTTATTTCCGGAGATTTAGATTTGCCCACATTCCTGGAATCAGCGATGTATAACTTGTTATCAGAGCGTTCTTGGATCACTCCTTCATCTCCATATGGAGAATAACTCCTGTTCCGCAGCTGCTGTCCTTCTTCTCCGTCACTGGACAGCAGTTGGATACTTGGCACAAACAAATGTGACATTTTAGTCAGTTTCCCGCTGCCAGCCGAGTACTGATCCCCCTCGCCCTCTTTCTCGTAAGCTGAAGGCGACTTCTCCAGAGTTTTATCGTTTTTATGATCCTTTTGAAACTCTAGCTCCTCGTCCTTCCAGCATCTGAATGCGCTATTCTGGCTTCGAAGCAGCGTGCTTTTGGGCGCTTCCAATCGCGCCTTTTTTAGTATCGATTCCAGCTTCATTTACCGGGTCCAAATTAGTTTCTGGAGCGGATGCGGTCGCGTCCCGGCGTCTTGAGTCGCCTTTGGTATCACATGAGCCGCTGTCCACAATGTCTCCTAATTCATCCAGACACATTATGGTGTAGTCCGAGCTGCTCTCCGAGAACCTGGAGCTCTGTGTGTGCAGCTCCCTGCCTCCCTTCCCCCTGTAGCTGTCGCTCTCCTGGTGCGCAAAGCCTGCTGCATGCTCCCACTGCGCCTCGCGGATCTCCCCTCTTTCCATCTTGCGCTCCTGTTCAAACTGCATCTTCTTAGAAATCACATTTTTGATCAGACTCGAGGCGAATATGGCTTTCTTGTGTGTGTCTTCCATGGTTTTGCAGGGCGACTTGCTGGCCCCTCTCCCCTTGCCGCTTGGCAAACTGTTGGTAACTTCATCTGTGGAACGTGATCCTGCAGCATTTTGTGCAAAGTTAGTTTGCATTTCTCCCTCAGACATTCCCGAATTCACATTGCACCGAAAATTCAGAGTCTCTGTGAGTGTTATCAGTCCGCCGTGGCCCTTACTGAATTCCCCCATCAGCTCTATTTGCTTTGTAGATGACGATGCGCTGTGGGGGTTGCCATTCAGAGTGAACATCTTGCTGGTGGGCGGTTTGATGCTTGCAAGTGCAATACCCTTATAACCTCTATTGTCTATATTTTTGGCTAATTCAAATGAGGCCGATGAGTTTTGATGGGAAAGCACACTTTTATCCAGTCCCTTTGACATATTCATATTGCCATATTTCAGGTCGACAAAGGTGGCCCACCTGTTTATCCCTTTCCCATGTTCTGATGATGATTCACTTGTTGTGCTGAAATTAATGGCGTCAAGATAAGGATATGCCAGGCTCTTGAAGGATTTGGCTGTCAGGTTGCGCACCTCCTTGTCAGCGTCGTCCAGCTCGCTGACAGCGCTGGACGCACCGCTGGAAACCTCGGTGACCTCTTTCCCCTTCAATCTGCGGCCAAAGTGCAAGCGTCCGGGCGCGGCTATGAAACACTTCGCCCTGTCACACAACGTCTCCGACTTCCCGTCAACTCCCCTAAACACATACCGACTCGTGTCCCCGGAGCGCCTGGCATGATAAAGGATGTTTCCCTGTTCTTGGATGTTGCTAGGGTCATTTATAGCTCGAGTGGTTCTGATTGACAGGTGGATCTGTCCCGCACTGTTGCCACTGCACTGCTGCTGCTGGGGCTTTGACACACTCTCATCTGAGCTGGGCAACTTGGCCGCGTCGCACAGATCACTTTCAAGCAGAGTGCTGACTCCTGCTGCGGGGCCGCGCGAGCCCCTGCCCCCCTCCTCTTCATCGCCCTCAAAGAAGCATAATCGACAAAAGAGTACACCTGGTTGTCATCCTCAATGTCCCAGCTGCCGGAGGAGGCCACGCCGAGGTCGTGGTCCTCCTCGTGGTCCGAAAGCTCGGAGAGCTGGATCTCGTGCGTGGTAATGTAATGGGACTCATCCTCCAAGACGCACGGGACACAGGCGTATGAAAGCACCAAACTAACATCATCATCCTCCTCATAATCATCCTCACTCCTCCACTGATCAGTGTCACTGCAGGGTAACCCCTCACCTCTGGGCGTGATTGGGTTCTCTTCTGTTTTGGACACTTGCGTAATTACGCGCCCGCCTTTGTCTCCTGATTTGGGTTGATTCCCTGACTTTGCGTTATTACAGGGGGGATCCAATAACGAGGACGGATCAGAAGGACCCTCCTTGACATCTTGTGTACATTTCCCAACTTCAGAATCCTCTGTCTTGTTAGTCTCAATATTGATTTTGATCGCCAGTTTTGGTTCCGTTGCGCGCAGATCCTCGGCGACACCGCTGTTAATAAGGACAGACATTTGGTTTCCTTCACCAAAGCAGCAGTCTTTCTCCAGTTTTGCCTTGCCTGTGTTAACTTCAACTAACTCCACATCGACGTATTTCATCTCGTCTTGCTTCTCCGGGGCATCCTCCTCTTCCCGAGCAGGTTTTTCGAACAGATCCTTGACCTCCCGAGTCGCCTGCGTCTCCTCACAGCTTTGCTCTGCCTTCATAGCTGAACCTCCAGGTTTAACTTTACATTTGGAGTCCGAAGGAAACAGCGTAGCCCCCAGGATTCCACAGTCCTCCAGTCTGAGACGGTGCTGCGCGCTGAGCCTCGCGCCTGGTTAGACAGACACGATGACAGGGAAGGGACGCGCTCCAAACATTCCAGCTCACCGCGATATGAATCCCAAAGACGAGAATCTAAAAAGGACCAGAGACATCAGTAACTACTGTCTAGGCCACATGTTTCTCAAGCTGTGGTTCGTGGACCAATAGGAATCATGGAGAGGACACTAAGCGGCTATGGACACGTATTGCACTACCTCTATTTGCATTATTTGCACTGTTCAATATTCATTCCTTGTCATGTATTCAACCGTTTTTTGTCTCCCAGACTCCTATTTTATATATTTATTGTTGTGCCCTTTTTTAATATTTTTTATGTATGTGTATATATATATTTATATATTTTAATCTTTGGGACGGTGGGAAACAGCATTTTGGTCTCCCTGTTTGAACCACACATTTGGAGATATTGATAATAAAGTTGACTTTGACACATTTCTACATGTGGACGACTCACCTATTTTTCCTGTTTAACTTCCTGTCATCCTCGAGTCAAATTTGACTCGTTACCAAATGTTTTTATGTAGGGATAAAGGTTCTCTGAACATCTT